>NC_048572.1:53275914-53555914 GCF_013265735.2 Oncorhynchus mykiss | reverse complement strand
TATTCCACTTGTGCTGGCATGTCATCTCATTTGGTCAGGTCTTTCACCTGTGATATTTAAGAGCGGCTGGCCCAGCGCTCCAGTGTTCTTGCAAGATGTGGAGGGTTAACCCATTTGATTGTACTTAAATTAAATTAAATTAATCATTTTTCTGATCTTCCCTGTTTTCATTTTTCTCCACCTTTTGGTTTTCTCCCTGTCTTTAAGCTTGGTGTGGGCTTTTATTTTGTTTGCCTCTTCTTGGGCAAATTTAGTGGGCGCTCATGGTGGGTGTCTTTTTGGGTCCCAGTTGTTGCTAGTCAACTTTCAGAGGACACCCCTATGAGTGTCTTTCAGAACACCTTCTAGAACCCACTGTTAATTCCGCCTTCTGTTTGAGCGACAATGTTTGGTTTCTTGCTGGGGGACGTAACGGTAAGCAACTTCAGTGTAGGTTTGGCTTTGTCTTTTGGGTTATTGTCCTGCTGAAATTCATCTACCGGTGTCTGGTGGAAACAGACAACCAGGTTTTCCTCTAGGATTTGCCTGTGCTAAGGTCCATTCAGATGATTATTGTTTTCCCTCAAACTCCCCAGTACTTACCCATAGCGTGTTTAGGAAACAAAGTGAATTGTTTTGCCTATTTTTTTGTTGTTGCAATATTACTTTAGTGCTTTTTTGCACACAGGATGTCTGTTTTTGAATATTTTTCTACTGTACATGCTTTCTTCTTACTATTTCAATTAGGTTATAATTGTGGAGTAACTACAATGTTGATCCATTCTGTTTTCTCCTCTCAGTCATTAAACTCTAAAGTTCGCATGGGCCTCATGGTGAAATCTCTGAGCAGTTTCCTTCCTCTCTGGCAACTTAGTTAGGAAGGTTGTGATTGATGGTGGCCCGTCAGGAAGTCCAGGGTGGGGTTCAGACCCAGGGCCCTGAGCTTAATGATGAGCTTGGAGGGTACCATGGTGTTGCAGCCTGAGCTATAGTCCATGAACAGCATTCTTACATAGGTATCCCTCTTGTCCAGATGGGATAGGGCAGTGTGATGGCGACTGCGTCGCCTGGATATCTATTGGGGCAGTATGCAAATTGATGGGGTATAGGGTGTCAGATAAGGTGGAGGTGACATGATCCTTAACTAGCCTCTCAAGCTACTCTATTAAGACAGAAGTGAGTGCTACGGGGTGATATTCATTTAGTTCAGTTACCTTTGCTTTGCTTTCTTGGGTACAGGAACAATGGTGGAGATCTTGAAGCCAGTGGGGACAGCAGACTGCGACAGGGAGGGTTTATCATGCTTAAATGTCTTACTCATGTCGGCCATAGAGAACGAGAGCCCACAGTCCTTGGGAGCGGACCTCATCGGTGGCACTGTGTTATCCTCAAAGCGTGTGAAGGTGTTTGGCTTGTCCGGGAGCAAGACGTCCGCAATGTGGCATGTTTTCCCTTTGTAGTCCGTGATTGTCTGTAGACCCTGCCACATACGTCTCGTGTCTGCGCCGTTGAATTACGACTCCACTTTGTCTCTATACTGATGTTTTGCCTGTGATTGCCTCACGGAGGGAATAACTACACTGTTTGTATTTAACCATATTCCCAGTCACCTTGCCGTAGTTAAATGCTGTGGTTCGCATTTTCAGTTTTTCGCGAAAGCTGTCATCTACCAACTGTTTTTGGTTTGGATAGGTGTAAGTCACAGTGGGAACAGCAACCCCTATACATTTCCTAATGAACTCAGTCACCGTGCCCGTGTAATAGGTCAATGTTATTCTCAGAGGAAACCAAGAACGTATCCCATTCTGCGTGATCAATCTTGAAGCATGGATTCCGATTGGTCAGACCAGCGTTGAATAGACCTTAGCACGGGTACATCCTGTTCGAGTTTCTGCCTATAGGAAGGGAGAAGCAGAATGGAGTCGTGCTCTGATTTTCCGAATGGGGGGTCGGGTCAGTGCCTTGTAGCTATCCCGGAAGGGAAAGTAACAATAGTCGAGAGTTTTTGAAGCGCGAGTACTCGAGGCAATGTGTTGATAGAACTTCTGTAGAGTTTTCCTCAAATTTGCTTTCAAGTCCCCAGCTACTATAAATGCAGCCTCAGGACATGTGGTTTCCAGTTTGCACGAAGTCCAATGTAGTTCCTTGAGGGACGTCGTGGTATCTGCTTGAGGGGGAATATATACGGCTGTGACTATAATATAATTATCTTGGGGAGGTAATACGGTTGGCATTTGAGGTATTCTAGGTAAGGTGAACAAAACGACTTGAGTTCCTGTACGTTATAATAAAAACATTTTTGTAAAACAATTTGAGGAAAAATAAATCTCATTCATCTTGGTTAGATAAGTATTCAACCCATTGAGTCAATACAATACAATACATGTTAGAATTACCTTTGGCAGCAATTACAGCTTTGAGTGTTTCTGAGTAAATCTTTCCACACCAGGATTGTGTAACATTTGACCATTTATTATTTTCAAAATTCTTCAAGCCCTGTCAAATTGGTTGTTGATCGTTGCTAGACAATGGGTCTTGCCATAGATTTTCAAGCATATTTAAGTCATAACTGTAACTCTGCCACTCGGAACATTCACTGTCTATTTTTGGTAAATGTTACAAGCCTTCGTTTTTATATTTTGAGGTTGGCGCACTGATTGGTGTCACTTTGTTAGTCAGTATGTATTCCACTTGTGCTGGCATGTCATCTCATTTGGTCAGGTCTTTCACCTGTGATATTTAAGAGCGGCTGGCCCAGCGCTCCAGTGTTCTTGCAAGATGTGGAGGGTTAACCCATTTGATTGTACTTAAATTAAATTAAATTAATCATTTTTCTGATCTTCCCTGTTTTCATTTTTCTCCACCTTTTGGTTTTCTCCCTGTCTTTAAGCTTGGTGTGGGCTTTTATTTTGTTTGCCTCTTCTTGGGCAAATTTAGTGGGCGCTCATGGTGGGTGTCTTTTTGGGTCCCAGTTGTTGCTAGTCAACTTTCAGAGGACACCCCTATGAGTGTCTTTCAGAACACCTTCTAGAACCCACTGTTAATTCCGCCTTCTGTTTGAGCGACAATGTTTGGTTTCTTGCTGGGGGACGTAACGGTAAGCAACTTCAGTGTAGGTTTGGCTTTGTCTTTTGGGTTATTGTCCTGCTGAAATTCATCTACCGGTGTCTGGTGGAAACAGACAACCAGGTTTTCCTCTAGGATTTGCCTGTGCTAAGGTCCATTCAGATGATTATTGTTTTCCCTCAAACTCCCCAGTACTTAACGATTATGAACATACCCATAGCGTGTTTAGGAAACAAAGTGAATTGTTTTGCCTATTTTTTTGTTGTTGCAATATTACTTTAGTGCTTTTTTGCACACAGGATGTCTGTTTTTGAATATTTTTCTACTGTACATGCTTTCTTCTTACTATTTCAATTAGGTTATAATTGTGGAGTAACTACAATGTTGATCCATTCTGTTTTCTCCTCTCAGTCATTAAACTCTAAAGTTCGCATGGGCCTCATGGTGAAATCTCTGAGCAGTTTCCTTCCTCTCTGGCAACTTAGTTAGGAAGGTTGTGATTGATACACTATCCAAAGTGTTGAAATTAACTGCTCGACTGAGGGACCAGTGGGCTACAGAGATGTAGTTATTCAAAAATCATTATTATTGCACGGAGTGAGTCCATGCAGCTTACTATGTGACTTGTTAAGCAAATGTTTTACTCCCGAACCTATTTAGGCTTGCATAACAAAGAAGTTTAATACTTTTTGACTCAAGACATTTCAGCCTTTCCATTTTTTTAAATGAATTTGCACAAAATGTGGAAAAAGTCAAGGGGTGTGAATAGTTTCTGTTGGCACTGTAAAAAGGGAACGGGGGATTCGTAACGTTTGAATGGATTGTTTTTGACCGATGCATGGTTAATTTGGTTTAGTTTGGGGTCTGCGGACCAATGCATCTTAAACATTTGAATTGGGGACCGGTGCGCACCAGTGAATCGTTACATCCCTAGTAATGGCCATTTTTTGTGCACTTAAATACTAGGCTAGTACCAAACAAAACCCAGGGTTTGCCAGCCTAGAATAGCCATGCCTCCTGCTTTGCTTTAATGATCAAACAGAATACAATTCATGACTCCTGTCTCATTGTTCAGCAGAGGTCTGTTGGTTGTGCTTAATCATCAGCAGTTGGATAAAAGAACACGACAGCTGTCCTCTGCTTATTTTGATAGAGGAATATTTTGTTGCTCGTGAAGACATGGGATGGTTCTGTTTGAACCTGATCCTCGGTATGCAAGAGTTCGCCATATTTATCTCTTTGAAATATAAATTAAAAAGACTAATCTGTAAGGGGAAGTGGAAAGGAAATGTGGACCTGTTGCCAACTGCTAAAGATAACAAACCCTCATAAACAGGGCAGGAGTATTCAAAGGTCAGGGTGGGTCCGCAGTTAATTGAATTAAGTTAAACAGTTTTACACGCCCTGATAGGCAATGGTTACATTTATACGCCCTCCGTAATGAGCCAGTCCAACCTGCCTGAAAATCACATGGACTTCAGGAGTAGTCTCCTCTGTCTTGAGAATATTTTGTAGGGCAAAAAAACTATGTTCACTTTGAGCCCAAGCTGTGTGTGGCTGTGTCTCTGTTCATTTGTTTTCTATCCGTCTCTGTGCTTGTTTATCTGCTCTGTCTCCCAGGCCTACTCTTCCTTTTCCTGTCGAGCCCTCTTGGTCTCCGTTGCTCCAACAGCTCACCGGCAATGGCACGAGTGAGCTGCCATTCTGGCTCCTCTGATGTCCTCTAACCCATTTTGTTTGCAGAGATTGATTCGGAACCCACTATCATATTCCAGTCTAAAGGTCAAAGCACCACAGGTAGAGGCGCTAGCCCTCTTTCATTGGGTGACAGTGGGAAAGTGGTGCAATCGGGATGCTTAGGGGCTCACGTTGGAACATCAACTTTCTGCTAACACTACATCAAAAGCCTTGCGTTTTATCCTCTCTTATCCTTTATCCTCTCCTTCTTCTCTCCGTCTTTCTGAAGAGAATGTGCTCATTCACTCTTTACTGTGGTCTTTGCTTGTACTGTTCAGAAACCACAATAACAAACACTAAAATAACTGGGAAGGTGCATTTCATACACACACACACACACACACACACACGCACTACCGTTCAAAAGTTTGGGGTCCCTTAGAAATGTCCTTGTTTTGAAAGAAAATCATTTTTTGGGGTAAATTTTTTTAAATAACATCAAATTAATCAGAAATACAGTGTAGACATTGATAATGTTGTAAATGACTATTGTAGCTAGAAACGGCTGATTTAATGGAATATCTACCTACATAGGCTCATTATCAGCAACCATCACTCCTGTGTTGCAATGGCATGTTGTGTTAGCTAATCCAAGTTTATCATTTTAAAAGGCTAATTGATCATTAGAAAACCCTTTTGCAATTATGTGCTGATTAAAGAAGCAATAAAACAGGCCTTCTTTAGACTAGTTGAGTATCTGGAGCATCAGCATTTGTGGGTTTGATTTACAGGCTCAAAATGACCAGAAACAAAGACCTTTTTCTGAAATTTGTCAGCCTATTCTTGTTCTGAGAAATGAAGGCTATTCCATGCGAGAAATTGCCCAGAAACTGAAGATCTTATACAGCGCTTTGTACTACTCCCTTCACAGAACAGTGCAAACTGTGCTTTTCTTTAAAAAACAAGGACATTTATTTCTAAGTGACCCCAAACGTTTGAACGGTTGTGTATATATAAAAACTTTGGGTTCTAATGCCACTAACCTCTCCCCCTCCTTCCTCCTTGGCTGCGGACACTGTTTTCCATGGTAACCCCCACCGACTGGGTCTATCTGACCCTCTTGTGTTTCAGAGTTGGAAGCGGAAATTGCTCTCACCGTGGGACGAATAGTAGGCTCAGGTACAAACCTTTCCCCCCTTTCCTCTCACCCCTTTTCAACAATACACTTCCAAGTGCCTCCTGAAAAGCATATTATACCTCAGCGGCCGTGTTCGGGGGGGGGGGGTTCCTCATCTCTTAAAAGTTCACACTCCTTTTGTTTTGTGCCAATAGAGCTTCTCTGCAGTCGACATCATCCCAATTAGAAAGTAAAATGCTTACATGGAACATGTCGTGGTATTGAAAGGCAAGCAGGGGAAGATGAAAGATCAGTAAATCTGGTCTTTGATAGACGGTATTACAGAGTAGGACAGATTTTCATTTGATAGTCGCTGCTCATCATTATTGGACTGTGTCGCCTCCCAACATCGTGCATGGCCAGACTCCCTGCATTGCTCTGTGTCGCTGCCCACTGTCTTTACAAAGGCCCCACACTTGGCACCCTTTTCCCTGGAAAGGGCTACTGGACATGCTCCTTAACTGTTTTTTGAAAGGCGTCCTATTGAGATGGGATGGCGAGCGAGACATTTGTTTTACAGGCAAATGTGGCACCATCTCTCTCCAACCTTTTGAACCCAGTCAACAACCATGCATACCCTAGACATTGGATGGACCCCAGACACGAGTGAGTGGGGGAGTTTCAGCCTGCCTGATCCGAAAAGAGCACAACTGTGAGCTGCACGTAGACTCCTCTCGACTTTGACCACATATCCCCAAACCCAATGTGGATGGAGCAAATAAAGCAATAGCTCAATTATTCATGTCGCTTGTATTAAATGTGATTCAACAGCGCCCTCTGTTGTTGATCACCAGGAGAGTGCCTCTGGATCAGTCATGGAAAAGGGGCATAAAGCTTAGGCGGCAACACAGAGTCTGAAGGCATCAGCTTGGTGGTTTCAGTGGCTAAGGTTTGTGCTGTACAGGCAGGGTCCTGCTGCTTTCTCCGCTCAGCTCAGGCTACAACATGCTTCCTTCCACCGACACACACTCATAGCCGCTGCATTAAAACCCATGCCCCCATCCACCCGTTTCTCTCTCTCTCGCTCTCTCTCTTTCTCTCCTCTAGCATCCCCCTGAAGGTGTAGCACAACCACAGGAGTGGTGAGAACTTCTTCCCTTTCACCCTTTTCTCCCCAATTGCTAATTGTATTGTTTTGATGAGGTGTCATTTATGTAACAGGCATGTTTTGAAATGGCTGTCCTTTCATGTTTTTTGCATCACATATATAGCCTATAGTATTTACTGGCTTCATCGGAAGATGCTGTTCAGTTGTGAATAATGGTAAAGATATGGATAATTGCGGAACTTTTAGAGCTTCACTAGTAACGTACTCGGTAAGTCTTTGCTGTATTTTACAGAGACATGGCAAAATGTCAATACTTCAGTAACAGTTGGTTCCAGAGACCTGGGTTTGACAGAATGACATATAAACTAAGTCAGCATGCCTCGTAGTAGATTGCCGTCATGCCGAGTCACGTCCAGGTCACAATGCTGGATACATGTGTACACAAACGGACTGAAGTGGAATTCAAATAACTGTCTTGTGGAATTAATTTCCACGTTGAAGGACACACTATTACTAAGCTGTTAACAGTTTTCTCTTGTCTCAGGGGAAAACAGCAGGTAGATCTTTTTAAAGGCACATTTGGCTTGTGCTTCTTTCCCCCTCTACTGAAAAAGCCTAACCGCCAACTACGCTTGAATTAGCACCTGTGGACCCGACCCCACACGCTCCTCCTCCATAGGTGAACCACAACGGCTGTTTTTAACTTGTCATTTGGACTTGAACCTCGGCGGGATTGATTTTGGCTGGCTTTCCTTAACACCCCCCTCTTGTTTGACCGGCCGCAAAAAAAACACTCTCTAACCCTAATGCTTTCAACCAAGTGTTTTGCTTTTCTTTATTTTTTCTTTATGAAAATGCACAGGCTGTTTACTTGGCGAGAGATGTACAACTACATTCAACATGAGGATGGATGATCACTCTCTCTTCCGTATATGGGACGAGTCCTAGTTCACAAGCCATTTTGACTCCTGTTTGTTAATTTCAGTTATCTCTTTTTCTAGTGTATGATAAGCAGGGCTTTCTGCTGAAGCTGGATGGACAGTTGTAAGTAAAACAACTTTTTGGTACAGTACAATTTTATAATTTTAAACGAATAGGGTTTGGTTACTCATCTCCAATTGATTGTTGTAGTTGGTTGTCCGAGGCTATTTTTTTTAAGGAATGGACTTAGCTATAACCAAGACGTCTCCCCTCATAAGAATGGGCTATATTCAGTTTGAACAAAAACAAATCAGAAACTGAACTGGAGATGGTATCCTGAATATTAGTTGTATTCTTAGATTGACCCAGGTTCTTAGATTACACGTAGCCCAATAGATGTAATCATTGGGATAATTAATCAAATGTGACATTGAATTTGTGATTTATTAATCTCACATCCATCAATCCATTCAAATAAACATTCATTGGGATTATTTTTCCCAATTTGACACCAAGCAGGTGTGCTGGGTTGAATTGTAATGGCCATATGAATCTCTATATGGCTAATGAGTATAAAGGTTTGTTTGTGGGTTAAATGGAGGTGTTGGTTCTTGCTTATATGCAAACTTGAGTCATTTTATTTTGTTGGCGTGAGAGCTCAGCTATGTTTGTGTGTGTGTTGCACTCCCACTGTAAACTTTCATAGGAGGCCCCAGTCCCTCGTCCCCTAGCTCACAGGCCATGTTCTCATCATCACGCCGGCCTCTGAGGGCATATCTGCCCTCACCATATATTCACACTATAAGCACAACTTCAGGAGAAGGGTTATGCTGGTTCTTATCTGGGACTGCTAATACAACTGCCTATAGCAGTGGTCACCAATTTTGATCACTCCCTCTGACTTAGCAAAGATAGCACGTCAGCAAGAGACCCCAGTCCACTCCAGCTACAGCCTGTCCATCCACGCCCCTCTCCCCTGCCATACCCTCCCATCTTATCAACACTGACTTGGTGTATGACAGATAGGCCTCCCATAACGCTGGGACCTCCCTCCTTTTCCCCTGTTTATTTGAACTAGTCTCATGCCATATTGCAGGTAATTAATGAGTATGATCGCAGTGAGGAGGAGATACAAGGGGCTAGTTTGAACTTGAGCTTCTTAGTCCCTACTTTACCTTTTTAAATCGGACAGGAACAGCATAGGACGGGCTTAAGGGGGCATATCAAACTGTTTTTAGTTCTATCTTCCAGGGAGATCTTTGTCTAAATTGGATTATGTGTAGAAGTGCAAACACTGCTTGTTATCATGTCACGTTGTTCTCAGTCTCATCTAATCCCCTTTATCCTCCCCTCTTGGCGCCACTTACAGGCCAGCGGAGTTGGCGTACAAGTATGGCAACCTCAGCGAAGGAGTTTGCAAGCCGGGCTATGCAGCGGCCAAGATGACCGCCATCTATCCAAAGTGAGCAAAACTCCTTCTGTTCTCGCTTCAGGGATTGATTAGTCATTGGGTGCATCTCAAGAGTCTTAAGAGGCTTCCTCTCCTTGTCTCCACCCCTTTTGTACTTTGCACTGACTTGAAAACTTGGGGCGGCAGGTAACCTAGTGGTTAGAGCGTTGGGCCAGATCGAGTCCCCGAGCTGACAAGGTAAAAGTCTGTTGTTCTGCCTCCGAACAAGACATTTAACCCACTGTTCCTAGGCCGTCAATGTAAATAAGAATTGTTCTTATCTGACTTGCCTAGTTAAATAAAGCTTAAACTAAAACAAAAAGAAAAGGTTGTAAGATGAAGGCAAATTCACAGTAGGCATATGCCATAGTTCAGTTTAGTTCAGTGGAGATGGAAAGGCAGCCACTCTAGACTATTGAGACGCTCCCTGGAGACGTTATGTCATTACTCCAGCCCTCATGGCCTACGGGGAACGGCTCGTAACATAAAAGCCCCACATTTCCACACAATCTTTTAGTTTTCAGTCATGTTTCATTCATTCATTTCCTCACCACAAACTTCATACCATTTCCCCGTCAGCCCTCTGAACACAAAAGCATCTCTGTTGGGACAGCGTAACCCCCCCATCCTCTCCCCATTTTTGAAATGGTCACCAGCGGTGCCTCAGAGGCTTATTGTCGGAGGGGCACCGACTTCCTGTCCAGGAGGGCATGACTCATCACTTCCTCTTTCAAACACAATCCACGGAACACTTGACGGCCCTCCGTGATGTCACTGGGCCTTTGATGCCATCCCTCCACCCTTCTCTCCAGCCATAGGTCATTATTCCATGAGGCCTCATCAGCTATGGCCAATAGAGGAACATTTTCCACATAGCAGAAGATTTTCCCAAGGCATTTTACTCAGCTGCTCCTAAACGTGGAAGATGGGGACTCCATCTTAACATACGATGAGGTTGTGTTGATGTATAGTCTGTGAAAAGATGGCTAATAGTGTCTCGTGTTGCTCATATTCGCTTAGACCAGCAATGACTGTGACAGCTTTATTGAAGATATCCTGATATTTCTTTTATTCTGTGTGTTATACTTTCTGAACAGAAAAGACTGGCATTTTTTGTGTAGATAATAGATTTTCGTACGGAAACCAAAAGGGGCCGTTGAGGCGTTACACAAATAGGCTTATGATTATTATGAGAGAAAAGGGCTGACTTGGAAGAGCTACGTTGGGGCTCTGCTAAATTAGAGCAGTCGTTAAAAAAGCCCCTTTCCAGGGAACTGCCCTCCCAACTAGGAGGCTGTGTGTTAACGATGTCTCCCAACCACTTCCTCTAATCAGCCACACGTTTTCAGATCAAAGTTCCCTACAACAGAGAGCACCTGCTTGGGACTGCATTGATTACTACCACGTTCACTTCAGTCACACACTGTTGAATTAGCACTATTAATGGCTTAGAGTGACAAAGTTGGGTGTATCTGTTAGATGTCCTAGAGTTTGAGGTTTGTCATGTGTGATTGGGGAAAGCAAAACGTGATTGGTCGTACATGACATGTACAAACACAGATGCCAAACCGCTTGACTTTTTCCCCAAAAAAATTGTTACAGCCTGAATTCAAAATTGATTAACTTTTTTTTTTCTCATCCGTCTACACATAATACCACACATTTTTAACATTCACACCTGTGATTCAATACACCTTTGGCAGCGATTGCAGCTGTGGGTCTTTCTGGGTATGTCTCGAAGAGCTTTGCACACCTGGATTGTTTAATATTCATTTGATTATTCATTATTCATTTGAAAATTTGTGATCTGTCAAGTTGGTTATTGATCATTGCTAGACAACTGTTTTCAAGTCTTCCTATAGATTTTCAAGCCTATTTAAGTTTAAACTTTAACTTAGCCACTCAGTAACATTCAATGTGGTCTTGATGAGCAACTCTAGTGTATATTTGGCCTTGTTTTAAGTTATTGTTCTGCTGAAAGGCAAATTCATTTCCCAGTGGAAAGCAAACTCCATTTTGTTTATTTTTTTTTATCTCTAGTCCTTAACGATTACAAGTATACCCATACCATGATGCAGCCACCACTATGCTTGAAACTATGGAGTGTGTTACTCAGTAATGTGTTGTATTGGATTTGCCCCAAACAATTTTTTGTCCTGAAATCAAAGTGTCAGTGACACAAAATCTTAATTTAATCAATTTTAAATTCAGGCTGTTACACAAAAACATGTTAACAAAGTCAAGGGGTGTGAATACTTTCTAAAGGCACTGTATATCTGTAAACGGCTACCTCTTGGCCACTTTTCCATGTCAGGCCACTCTCATAGAGGAGTGGCAACCCCAGCTCTGTTATCCAGATGGGAATCCCATCTTTGGTTTCTCATGGCCAAATTGGATAATAATGCATGTAAAGATGTAGCCAGCATTTTTTTTTGGCAAATTACATTTTGGCATAAATTAATTTAGTCTGTAGTAAAAACAACTGATGGTTATTTATTTGGCCAGATCCCTTAACCTCCTGAATTTGAGGTCCCTCCCTAATCATCTCCATCCTCCATGTTTGCCCTCTTCCAAAAGGCCCTGCCCAGTGGAATCCAATTTATTTTCAACGCTTCCCCTCCCCTCACGCCAAACTGTTTGTATTGGAGCTCTAAATCAAGTGTTGGCGGTGAACTTGGGCGGCGCGGTTATGAAAATATGGCCCCCAGTGAGAGGAAATGAGCACAATGTGCCTGGGCCTCCTGTTTTGGGAGCACTCTCTCTTTAAGACAAGCAAACTATCCACTGTCTGTCCATCCATAGGCTAGGATACTCTTGACAGTCCCAAGTTATTTAATGCCCGGCTCGGCCCCTGAAGCCACACGTTAATGAGTCGGGGTTTGTTTTGGCAAGGGTCTTTGCCCGTCTGTTTCTGTCAGGTGATGTGTAGAGAGAGAGCCAGACATGACTGTTTACTCTTTTTTTCTTTCTTTCTTGGTGCATCAAGTGCAATTAAGGAGTTTGGAGTGGCTCCTCTTGTAAACCGCGTTTGCTCATTTGAGTTCAGACGGGCTCATTTGAGTTCAGACACGATTAGTAGGATGTGAAGTTTGCTGACCTGATAGCGGAATCGGATTCCTTTGGTGTTAGTAGCCATCTTGACTGGGTGCACTGTGGGCAGCCGTAACTAGTTGTTGGTTAAGACAACCCGTGGATGTAGACGCAGCCCCCCTGGGGGTTAGCCTAGTGAAGCCAGCCTGAGTTCCTCCTAGATGTTGTTGTGGTTTGCGTCCCAGGCCTGTGTGAGTTGTAGAGAACGTCTTGTTGCTGTCAGTGTAAACACCACGGGGACCTCGCTAGCGAACTAGTAGTCTCACACACTAACACTCGCTCTCACATTGGTCCTCTATGCTGTGTAGGTTTTCATAGGATGCAAAAAGATTTTTCCTTGTAAGTACTTAAAATGGGCTTACAATATAGTATAGCATGTCATGTTTATCCATACACATTTTTGTGACAAGAATCACTAAATCAAAATCTATCATTAAATCTAATCTGATGACTTTTCTACCACAACCACATTTTTCAAAAGAGCTACTAATCATACAAAGAATTTCTCCACAAGAATCACTTATGACATATAAACTGTCCTAGAACCAGTATAAACTGTCCTAGAACCCTTGTTTAAACCCCAATCTGCGAGCGTGTTGTGAGTACCTTAAGTGCGAGCTGTAAAAGCGGAGCGTTGGAGGCGCAGGCTTGTTAAACGAGGACCCTGGTGCTCTCCCCAGCGAGACAGAGGGTCATAAAAACAGACATCCATCGTCCGGCCACACTTCCAGAAGCAGCACGTACAGCCCGGGTCTGAGGCCTGACCAGGGGAAGTGGCTCTTTTTTTATTTGAGAGGGAGTGCTTTATCAAATAGTGGTTGGCGTAGGAGCACTTTGTTCGTGTGCCGGCTGTTTCTGCAAACATTACCAATCAACACTGCCTACTTTAATTTCCTCAACATCCCTTCCCAAATCGTCTGGGACAGATGACACTGACATCAATACATCGTCAGGAAATGTATACCCAGACTGTGTCAAGAATGGTTTCGGCCTTTCCTGGGAAGAAACATTGTCGATAAGAGTACATGTAGCAGACTTGTTCTCTATTTTCCTCTCTTCCTTGAGTCAACCCATTTTGCACCCTGTGTGAACGGGATGGGTTCGGTGAATGGGGGGAGTGGAAAAGTGGGATGACGCGGTTAGATTGATGAGTGGAACAAGCGTCTCCTCTTACGGCCCAGTGTCTTTAACTCCTGGCGAGGAATTAACACCAGAGCCCCAGGGTCACGGTAGAGTTAAGTGGGGGCCATGGGCTTCTTAGGGTGGAAGAAACACTTTTAGAAAGAAACTGTCAACTTCTAAGTTAGTGTCCAGAGAGCCATCAGGGTTGTCCACCCCCAGACCCACGTACTCTGCTTGATAACTCACTCACCTGTGTATTGGGTTATCAGGTAAACTCTGTTGCTCATTGGCAAGTCTCAATTCAACTTGATGAACACCGCAATCGATCTATGGTGAATCTCTCACTAAATATCTGGCGCAGGAAAGGGCTCGCTGTTGAACTCTGCATCTAGAAATGAGAGGACATCGCAACACAGTAGGCATATTTTGGTTAAATTGACTCATGCTGGACTTCTCATGAGTTGACAGACAAACTGTTTTACAAGTTTTATATTATTTGACTTCAATTAAATGCAGTCTCAAATGGCCGCCTGCCCTTTTTAATAGCCGAGCACACGTTTCAGCAAATAAACACATTTTCAAATAATTATTTACGAGGTTACAATGAACACAGCTCTGATATTCCCACGGTCATGTGCTTTAAACATATATATTTTTTATTCTGTCATTGTTGCTAGCTGTTGCGTCCCCGTCCCTATTCTTTTTTTTTCTTCTCGGGCTCTCCATGGTGCTGAAGCGCAAAATCAGGTGTGTATGATAGTCTGCAGCCTAGTCTGCACGTCTGATCTGTGATGGATTTGTTGTTTATAATGTTTATACAGGTCATATGGGGTCACAATAACTAGTGCGATAGTCTTTTCAACATTTTATTGAACAAAAGCTGTATGCATCATTAGCGGGACGCCGGTGAAATTGGAGGGCGCGCAGTTCAAATAAATAATCATAATATTAAACATTCATGAACACACAAGTGTCTTATATCATTTAAAAGCTTAAATTCCTGTTAATCTTACTGCTTTGTCAGATTTCAAAGAGGCTTTACCGCAAAAACATACCATGCGATTGTCTGAGGACAGCGCCCCACATCAACATATTTTTTTTAACCAGCACAGGCTTAACAAAATTACAAATAGCGATTTTAAATAAATCACTTACTTTTGAAGATCTTCCTCTGTTTGCAATCCCAAGAGTCCCAGCTACAACATGAATGGTTGTTTTGTTAGATAAAATCCTTTATATACCAAAAAGTCAGTTTAGTTGGCGCCATCGATTTCTGTAATCCACTCGTTCAACATGCAGACAAAGGAGTCCAAAAAGCTACTGCTAAACTTCATCCAAACAAGTCAAACAAAGTTTCTATTCAAACTTCAGGTACTCTAAAATGTAAATAAACTATAATATTTAATACGGAAATTAGTATGTTCAATAGGAAACTAAAATTAGTAACCGAGCGCCCTCCTCCAAGCGCTCTGAAAGACTGATATTGTACCTGTGGTCTCTTCACCAAAACTCCAAATACTTGTTTGTTTAAAAAAAAAAAAAAGCCTGAAACCTCGAATAAAGATGGTCTTTTATTTGAGCTTGGCTCAAATAGGAGCCCGTCTCTATGTGCTGTTTTTCTTCAGCGATTTAAAATGCCAGGCTATTTATTGAAGTTTTACAGTAATCCCTCCTTCTCTTCTTTCTACTGTTCTTCTCACAGGTTCATGAAGCCAGCTCCCATGTTTCTCGACCGGAACTTCAAGCGGCTGGCCAAAGTCCGCAATTACTTGCCTCCATTTGGATTCAAAACACAAGGTAAGACAAATTGTGCATCTAGCATTAGACAGATTTGATTATTCCATGTATCTCATTGATGGCAATGGGTGTGTCATTAACTTGTCATGGTGGTTTTGGAACTGTGTATAGATGATGATTTGTGCTTGATAGGTAAGCTAAAGAGAAGATGGTGCCAGAGCTCTACCATCCTTATCACCACGGGCCAGTTAGTGCATCTTCACGCTTTGTGATAGAGCTGGCAGAACATCCCCCCTGGCCTACTTGGGTCGATCTCACGCTTCTCCTGTCATGCTCTCTGATGGTTACACACACTGCCATTGCCTGGGTTGGGTAGAGGGTGAGAATGGGATGCTTGGATATTACAGGACGTTTCTTGCTACGGCAACATCTAGACAGTGAGACAACACTTCAGTTTCTCTGAACTTCTACAAACTTCTATGGCTTTTTCTTCAACTTCAACACCCATCTTTCCTCAATTGTGACGCAGTAAGGCTGGCACAATAACCAACTGTTATGGATGAAGAACGTCATGAAAATAAAATTAGATTTAAAATAAAAAATGATATCGAACAGCTGACTGAATGACCAAAATGCAGGAGCAGCACACATAGAAATAGAGTGAATAGAACAGGCTTGGAACCTCTAACCCTGACAATTTGACTGGCATACTCATGGGTACAATCCCAATGTCTGGCTGGTATTGTGATGTAGTAATTTCCATTTAAATGTAGAATGTTCATTCAAATGACGTTAACGGATGTGGCTCATGCAATGGAATGTACTTTTTTTGTAATGTGAGTTGAATCAACAAATCATAGCACATATTTGACTTCCTAATTTGCTCATAGGTCGAACATATACAGGTTAAGACAACGTCGTCACAAATCTGAGACCAGCGCCGTTGCTAACTTGCATAGCCGGTCCCATTGTTGAAAAGAGTTATAGGATATTAGAATCCCGTTGTCTCAACATAGCTTTGCTTCTATGGGTACACTCGTAATGGCTGCCAGTCCACCCATTATGCCATCATTGACTTGAATGGGGACTCCTGTTTTATTTATTAATAAAAAAAAATTGTCAGATTTTATTTTATAAACATTACAAACGACAACAACTACATCACACCTGCCCAGACCTGCTAGCACACACCTCCATCACCAGCGCCCGAATCACTTTCCGCCACATGGTCTGAAACTGCACCATTTTATTACTCTCCGTAGCCCACGCACTTTAAAAATTTAAATAATTAATCCTTAGATTTATCCATTGTAATTGATGGCGGATTAATTTCCTCAGTTTTAGTATTAAAAAAAAACATTTGAAGAGAATTGTCAAATCCATCGGGTATCTCACTACACCCCCATATGCCATGTCTTGAAATATGCAGACAGACGGTTTAAAAGTAGGTTTACATTGTAGTATTTCTGACAGCCAACTTTCTAGTGCCGCCCAGAACCTCCGGACTTAATAGCATTCCAGAAAGCAAAATTCCACCTAGTCACATCTCAATACGGGTTTAGGTAGCTCACTGACGGGTCCGTCAAGAATCTATGCATTTTACGAATCAAACATGAGCACATCATGCGATCGGAATTGGGAAGATAAGATGGAGCATGATTTCAGGCTACTCTATCATTCAATTTCCAACACTTAGGAGCGAAGTGCATGTAAAGGTACACTGAATGTTACCTTTGTGCTCTGGCAAGAGCCCTCTACCCCACACTCGCATGCTGGTTTTCAAAGGCAAATGCGCTACACCTGGTTTCTGTTTTCTCCACGGTTTGTGACTGCAGTGGGGTTTCCCTTTTAGCTGTATTCATGTGGAGAGGTGATACGTGTGGACCTTGAATAGAACTCCACAAAGGATTCCAAATTAGGAGCAAAAAAATAGAAACCTTGAAAATAAAAGTTTATTTGTACTTTTTTTTGCGGCCAAGCAGCCTTGTTTGCTAGACTTAGAAACACGGGGGAAACCTCCATCCTTCATGTGGTTTCTGGCCTCTCCATCATACTATAAGCAAGCATGGGGGGGGCCGTTTTTTCACACAGACCTTTTTGACATCTGGACCTATATATTGGTATAAGCTTTTGGATTGCCTAAACCAGGTATTCCCAAACTGGGGGGTACGCGCAATGCCGTCGGGGGTACACCAAATAAAAATGTGATTCACATGTAAAATATATTTTTAATCACATTTTCAAACAGTTCATTTATATATTTTTTCTCTCTCCTGAGTAGCCTCGTTTCACTGCCAAAAATAAAATTGAACCAGCTAGTGTTTAGTGAAATAATAACACAATGTCAAATACAGGTAGCCTAGTCAAATAATTAACATCCAATCACATTAACCATTACTCCCTCGCGGGAATTCCACTAACGGTCCGTATATAGCCAAATGTAGCTACTGCTCATGTTGGTATCTGTACTGATGGCGCAAAAGCCATGACAGGGTGACATAGTGGAGTGGTAACGCAGGTGCAAGCAGTTGCTCCCGACGCCACTTGGGTACACTGCAGCGTCCACCGAGAGGCTCTTGCTGCCAAGGGAATGCCTGACAGCTTGAAAGACATTTTGGACACTACAGTGAAAATGGTTAACTTTGTTAGAGCAAGGCCCCTGAACTCTCGTGCATTTTCTGCACGATGGAATGATATGAGCAGTGACCATGTAATGCTTTTACAACCTACAGAAGTGCGCTGGTTATCAAAGGGCAAAGTATTAACACATATTTTTGAATTGGGAGACAAGCTTAAAGTTTTCTTTACTGACCATTTTCACTTGTCTGACTGCTTGCATGATGATGAGTTTCTCACACGACTGGCCTATCTGGGTGATGTTTTTTCTCAGCTGAATGATCTGAATCAAAATTGAGGCTATGATTAAGAAGTTGGAGCTCTTCTCTGTCTGCGTTAAGAAGGACAACACACAGGTCTTCCCATCATTGTATGATGTTTTTGTGTGCAAATGAACTCAAGCTTAAGGACAATGTCAAATGTGATATAGCGAAGCACCTGAGTTTGGTGTGAAATTATGCAGGTACTTTCCTGAAAAGGATGACACAAGCAAACAACTGGATTTGTTATCTCTTTCATGCCCTGCCTCCAGTCCACTTATCGATATCTGAACAAAAGAGCCTCATTGAAATTGTAACAAGCGGTTCTGTGGAAATGTAATCAGAAGCCACTGCCAGATTCCTGGATTGGGCTGCGCTCAGAGTACCCTGCTGTGGAAAATTGCACTGGTAAGACACTGATGCCCTTTGCAACCACATACCTATATGAGAGTGGATTCTCGGCCTTCACTAGCATAAACTAAATACAGGCACAGACTGTGTGAAGACATACAGAAAACGTTTGACCTCTGTCATTGCCAACAAAGGGTATATAACAAAGTATTGAGAAAGTTTTGTTATTGACCAAATACTTATTTTCCACCACAATTTGCAAATAAATTCATTAAAAATCCTACAATGTGATTTTCTGGATTTTCTTTTCTCATTTTGTCTGTCATAGTTGAAGTGTACTTATGATGAAAATTACAGGCCTCATCTTTTTAAGTGGGAGAACTTGCACAATTGGTGGCTGACTAAATACGTTTTTGCCCCACTGTAGCTATATTATAAAGTTTAGATATGTCTGGCCTGGGTGCAGTTATGCTCTTTGGAAATCCCTAATGATTCAATAAGCATTGTATGTTTGCATGTATTTCTTCATGTTCGACTGACCAGTCTCACTTGTCTCCCTTTACCTTGTGTAAGCAGCACGCTGTAGCAGAACGTTGAGATCATGTTCAGTGACACCTCCAACCCCTCCTCCACATTTCAGCTGAAGATTTTCCTTGCCAGAAAAGTGTACTTCAAGACGACGGCCATTTATCTGAGCTGCCGCCTAGACATACTTGGCTGAAGTGTTTATCCTGGGTGCTCATAACAATTAGCGCAATGTCTCTCTTCGAGAAACCTGTCCCAATTTTTTGGGGGCGGGGGGTTGATTTCACCCTATTGAGTCGGGTGTGGTCTGGTCCTCTGTTTATGCTGACTGGAGTGATGCTTGATGCCAGACTTCGACGCCGCGTCCAAACAATGGGCCACTGCTCATTTTGTGCTGTTTAATCACGAGGCTCGTTAGAGGGGATAAAGCTGTAGGCCTACTTACATTACTCTTGCAAGAAGCAACTGAGACGCCTACATGGGGTTGTGGTTGAGCCTAATGACATTTCATATCAGTTGTTGAACAAATGGATCCAGCACGCAACTGAAATGTGATTATACAAGCGAGTGATTCATTTGGATATTACCTTGTTGGATAAATTGGACACACAACCTAGATATACATCTCCCGATCTATGGTAGACCTATGACTAATATGAGGAGGAAAGAGTCAAGAGGTGCTAGTGGGCTGTGTGGGGGTGGGGGAGCGAAGACAAATGTGTCTTAAACACCAGAGTCATGACTCCGCCAGAATACCCTCTGGAACATGGCAGGAATGCACGCTATGGCTAAACATCCCCGTATCTCACACCACCAGACCCAGCTCCGTGTCCACACTGAGAGAGCCCTAGCACAGCACACTTCAACCGGGAGAATGCGCTTGTTTGAAAACGGCATTCCTCACTGAGTGGTTTTATGGGCAGCGTTTCACCCGGATTCATCCTTCCTGAAAGGGCTGATGGTTTTCCAATGTTACTGTCCCCGGGCCCGTGGCTTATCCTTATCTGTAATTTTAATAAACGGTTAGGAACATTTTCTCCTCCAGACCTTCTCCCAAGGACCACCTAGCTTGCTACATTGTTTTCTGGGTGTTGAAGTCCTCGACAGTTTGTTATTAAAGAGGAGCTATTAATCCTTTTCATGAGGGGTTTTGTCTGTGACCTAGCAACAACAATGAACTGTAGTTGATATCTAAACTGTCTTTTTCTCTCCCGTTTAATTTTGCAGAAAGAATCATAGACAGTATTCTAACTGCAACAAAGAACTATGGCTTGGGTGAAGTCCTTGACAGGTAATTGCCATGGGAATTAAGTAGCGCACTCGCTTGCACACACAGTTTTTAACCCCTCAGATGTTCTTCTCTTCCAGTCTTGGTTGTAAAAGATGCATTATTGTGGGCAATGGTGGTATCCTGGCCAACAAGTCTTTGGGCTCGCGCATAGATGATTACGACATTGTGGTGAGGTGAGTCTACTTCCAACTGAAGGGCAACATGATGCCAGTTAAGAGGGTAAAGATGATAGTTCTGCTGAATGTCAGTTCCTCCTTTTGAACTCTGACACTGGGTAGACTTTAATGGACTTGGGGTTAGTTTGGTAGCCTGGGTGCCAACCGCAGATTGTTGTGATGTCAACACACAATGTATTCACCCCATAGCATTTCTTCTCTAACCGCAGGTTGAACGAGGCTCCTGTGACTGGTTTCGGCAAGGACGTGGGCACCAAGACCACCATGCGCATCACCTACCCTGAGGGGGCCATTCAGAAGCCTGAGCGCTACGAAAAGGACTCGCTATTCGTCTTCTCCGCCTTCAAACCGCTGGACTTCAAGTGGCTCAGACAAATGGTCTACAAAGAGAAACTGGTGAGGCATACCTCAAGGCTGACTGTTACTTTTTTTATATATACATTTGGACCGCTAAGAAAAAGTTAGTTGGTCATGTTTGTTAGTGGTTGGGTGCACTTCAGCTGCCCTGAAAGAGTATGCATTCTTCTGCAAAATGTCCAGTCCCACCATCTTTCTAGGTCTCTTCCATTGCTTCTCCATCTGTCATAACATTAAGGCGACCACATAAACGTGAATCTCACTGGATGTTTTTGATAGTTTGAGTGCTTTCTGTGGCACCACGTGACTAGTGGTGTTTTAGAAAAGCCATTATGGTCATAGACACTATACGGCATCTTCTGATGCAGTCATTTGCTCGTCTTGTGACATTTACTAGATGTGGATATTATGGGTTCTCACAATACTTTCTCATTTCCTCATGATTATGAAAAATAGGGTTTAAATTGTGCTTGATTGAGAAACCAATCTGAGCAAATGTTCTCTCCACTTTTCATTCTGCCCTGTTGAGAAATAAAACACGATTTTCCCATTTAAGGACCTTTGTCCTTTCTTTTGACAAGCCACTGACTGCCATGCTTGAGTGACAGCCTGCGAATTGGCCTCTTAATCCGAGGGTCTGGCTGACTGAATGAGCTTTTCCTTATCTCTGCCAGGGAGGACGGCAGACAATCCTGAATCACTGAAAGAGCTTGCACAAGCACTCTCGTCAGTCTGCAGTTACTCTACCACAGTCAGGGTAGGGTATGTTAAATTCAAGGATATTCGCAGTCTCTCCAGATGGAGAAAAACATTGTCTGCTGTTGAACTTGCCGGTTGAGCATTCAATTTTGGCCGTGTTGAGTTTCTCCCTATAGGGGCTGCTAATTTTCTGAAGGGATTCTTCTGGTAAATCTGGCAATCCAGCATATGGGGAATCCGCTTCCTATCCAGCGCAGCTGTGTGACTTTCAGGGACCAGTGGCAAGCAGGAATTTTTACTAGGTGACATTTGTCAAAATACAAGACTCTGGAGAGATAAGAGGGGTTAGGAGGAGGGAGAGTGAGAGAGGGGGTAAAACTAGGGTAAGGGAGAGGGCCATAAGAATAAGGGAAAGAGTATATGAGTTGGCTGTTCGATTGGGCCTTTTGAATTGAGCAGATCTGTCTGGAATATCAGCTGGTAAGTAGCAGGGACAGTGGAAATGGCGAACATGGAAAACATTTATCTGAGCTCTGGCTCCTCACAGATCAGCCTTAGATCTGCAGTGGAAGGAATACTTTCTCTCATTAAATAAATCACTGGTCAAAAGTCCTCGGTCTTCCATGAAGGCACTGTAGTTGGGATGCATGCATGCACGCGCACACACTTAACTCAGTCACACCAACTCACTATTTTGGGTCGAACTTGCCTCATGCAGCTCATTGTAACTCACAAACTAAATTGATTACGTTAATTTTTTTCTCATTGATATACACACACTACCCCATAATGACAGTGAAAATAGGTTTTTAGACATTTTTGAAATTGTATTGAAAGTTAAATACAGAAGTGTTTACACCCCTGAGTTAATCATTTGTAGGAGCACATTTGGTACCGATTACAGCTGTGGGTCTTTCTGGGTGAGTTCTAAGAGCTTTCCACAACTGGATTGTGCAACATTTACCCATGTATTGTTTTCAAAATTCAAGCTCTGTCATTGGTTGTTGATCATTGCTAGGCAACCATTTTCAGGTCTTGCTATAGATTTTCAAGTAGATTCAAGTCCAAACTGAATCTCTACCACTCCAGGACATTCACTGTCTTCTTGGTAAGCAACGCCAATGTAGATTTGGCCTTTTTTTTTTTAAGTTATTGTCCTGCTGAAAGGTGAATTCATCTCCTAGTGTCTGGTGGAAAGCAGACTGAACCAGGTTTTCCTCTAGGATTTTGCTTGTGTTTAGCACCATTCCGTTTCTTTTTTATCCTGAAAAACTCCCCACTATGCTTGAAAATATGGAGTGTAGTACTCAGTAATGTGTTGTATTGGATTTGCATTCAGATTTGTATTCAGGACAAAAAGTTAATTGCTTTGGCTGACAGGATGCATGTTTTGGAATTTAAAAAAAAACGTAATTCCACTTTCATTGTAAATCAGATTTTGTTCTTAACTGACTTTCCTAGATAAAAAATATTTAAACATTGTGATGTACAGTTGAAGTTGGAAGTTAGGTTGGGTTGGAGTCATTAAACCTAACTGGGTTGGAGTCATCTGGGTTGGAGTCATCCAACCTAACCTACACTTAGGTTGGAGTCATTAAAACTTGTTTTTCAACCACTCCACAAATTTCTTGTTTGCAAACTATAGTTTTGGAAAGTTGGTTAGGACATCTACTTTGTGCACGCCACAAGTAATTTTTACTACAATTGTTTACAGACAGATTATTTCAATATAATCCACTGTATCACAATTCCAGTGGGTTAGAAGTTTACATACACTAAGTTAAACAGCTTGGAAAATTCCAGAAAATTATGTCATGGCTTTAGAAGCTTCTGACTCAAATGATGTCAATTAGCCTATTGGAGGTGTACCTGTGGATGTATTTCAAGGCCTACCTTCGACCTCAGTGCCTCTTTGCTTGACATCATGGGAAAATAAATTGTAGACCTACACAAGTTTGGATCATCCTTGGGAGCAATTTCCAAAGGCCTAAAGGTACCACGTTCATCTGTACAAGCAATAGTACGCAAGTATAACCACCATGGGACCACGCAGCCGTCATACCGCTCAGGAATGAGACGTGTTCTGTCTCCTAGAGATGAATCCCAGAACAACAGCAAATGACCTTGTGAAGATGCTGGAGGAAACGGGTACAAAAGTTTCTATATCCACAGTAAAAACGAGTCCTATATTGACATAACCTGAAAGGCTGCTCCAAAACCGGCATAAACTCACACTACGGTTTGCAACTGCACATGGGGACAAAGATCGCACTTTTTGAAGAAATGTCCTCTGGTCTGATGAAATACAAATAGAACTGTTTGGCCATAATGACCATCGTTATGTTTGGAGGAAAAAGGGGGAGGCTTGCAAGCCAAAGAACACCATCCCAACCGTGAAGCACGGAGGTGACAGCATCATGTTGTGGGGTTGCTTTGCTGCAGGAGGGACTGGTGCACTTCACAAAATAGATGGCATCATGAGGGAGAAAAATTATGTGGATATATTGAAGTAACATCTCAAGACATCAGTCAGGAAGTTAAAGCTTGGTCACATGGGTCTTCCAAATGGACAATGACCCCAAGCATACTTCCAAAGTTGTGGCAAAATGTTTTAAGGACAACAAAGTCAAGGTATTGGCGTGGCCATCACAAAGCCCTGACCTCAATCCTATAGAACATTTGTGGTCAGAACTGAAAAGTGTTTGCGAGCAAGGAGGCCTACCAGCCTGACTCAGTTACACCAGCTCTGTCAGGAGGAATGGGCAAAAATTCACCCAATTTATTGTGGAAGGCTACCCGACACGTTTGACCCAAGTTAAACGTTTTAAAGGCAATGTTACCAACTACTAATTGAGTGTATGTAAACTTCTCACCCACTGGGAATGTGATTTAAAGAAATAAAAGTTGAAATAAATCATTCACTACTATTCTGACATTTCACATTCTTAAAATCAGTGGTGATGCTAACTGACCCTAAAAATGTCAGGAATTGTAAAAACTGAGTAAGTGTATTTGGCTAAGGTGTATGTAAACCTCCGACTTCAACTGTATGTACTGCCACTGAGCACAAAGAGAGGCATTACAGTAGTTAAAGGGACCTGTTATGGCTGCGATCCCCGTACAGGGACCAACATCAGTGGAAATTTCAGTGACAACTAAAAATACAATTTCGTATTTTTAGTTTGAAACATTCTTGAAAATGCAAGTGTCTTACACCCTTCAAAAGATTAGAATCTTGGTAATCAAACTACGTTTTCCAATTTAAAATAGCTATTACAGAGAACAAATCCCATGCTTTTGTTTGAGAAGAGCAATCAAGAACAGAAACATTTTCCGCCATGACAGTTTCTAGACATTCACATCTGAAGGTAAAATTATGACTTACATTCTGATATCTTGCTCTTATTTCTCTTCCTGAGTATCCCATTGATCAAATGAAGTGCCGTTTTCTTTGATAAAATCAATTTTTATAGCCTAAATCTAAACATTTTGTAAACTATTTGTGCCGTGAATTCCATCTCTATCAATTTTTTACGGAGCTTTCGGCGTGTTTCGCCCCTGTAAACAATCGTTTATATAGTCATGGTGGGTTTCAGTGCATTCCTCTGGATGTTTGCAACACAGTCAAAGGTCATTGTTTTTTTTGCGGGGAGAATTGACCGAAGTGAACTGATTTTGAAGACAGCGATTAAATGACTACCTGACGCACCAATAATTTTAGCGAAGCTTCATTGATTGACTATTTCTGCCCAATGACCACTGATCTTCTTGAAATCTAGCTGGGTAGATAGCCAATGAGCTGAGGTAAACGCCAGTATGTAATGGTTTGGGGTTGGACCACAATTCCTTGGTTGTAATCGCACGCGCAGGGAACTCCATTTTTGCCTTGACGATCAGAGCAGTTGCTGTAAGGCTTTTTACGTGCAGCTGTATTTTGGAAAGTTGTAGTTTCAACGATTTCATTGAAGATATCCTGGCGAATACATCATGAATACAAAGTGAAGTCAAACTCTAAAGTAAAAGTGAAAGTGAGACAGATTTTGTTTTTTGAGGAATCTTGGAGTGTTATGATTCAAACGAACTGAGGAGCTGTTTCTGCAAGGACCGGACGTACTTCTGGATGGGTAAGTGCTAATGCCGTTTTATGAAATATAAAAAAATATATATATATATTTTTGCAATGAAATGTGTAGTTTGTTTTTGTGTGTGTGTGTATATATAATATATATATATATATATATATATATATATATATATATATATATATATATATATATATATATATATATATATATATATATATATATATATATATATATATATATATATATATATATATATATATATATTACATACAGTGCCTTGCGAAAGTATTCGGCCCCCTTGAACTTTGCGACCTTTTGCCACATTTCAGGCTTCAAACATAAAGATATAAAACTGTATTTTTTTGTGAAGAATCAACAACAAGTGGGACACAATCATGAAGTGGAACGACATTTATTGGATATTTCAAACTTTTTTTAACAAATCAAAAACTGAAAAATTGGGCGTGCAAAATTATTCAGCCCCTTTACTTTCAGTGCAGCAAACTCTCTCCAGAAGTTCAGTGAGGATCTCTGAATGATCCAATGTTGGCCTAAATGACTAATTATGATAAATACAATCCACCTGTGTGTAATCAAGTCTCCGTATAAATGCACCTGCACTGTGATAGTCTCAGAGGTCCGTTAAAAGCGCAGAGAGCATCATGAAGAACAAGGAACACGCCAGGCAGGTCCGAGATACTGTTGTGAAGAAGTTTAAAGCCGGATTTGGATACAAAAATATTTCCCAAGCTTTAAACATCCCAAGGAGCACTGTGCAAGCGATAATATTGAAATGGAAGGAGTATCAGACCACTGCAAATCTACCAAGACCTGGCCGTTCCTCTAAACTTTCAGCTCATACAAGGAGAAGACTGATCAGAGATGCAGCCAAGAGGCCCATGATCACTCTGGATGAACTGCAGAGATCTACAGCTGAGGTGGGAGACTCTGTCCATAGGACAACAATCAGTCGTATATTGCACAAATCTGGCCTTTATGGAAGAGTGGCAAGAAGAAAGCCATTTCTTAAAGATATCCATAAAAAGTGTTGTTTAAAGTTTGCCACAAGCCACCTGGGAGACACACCAAACATGTGGAAGAAGGTGCTCTGGTCAGATGAAACCAAAATTGAACTTTTTGGCAACAATGCAAGACGTTATGTTTGGCGTAAAAGCAACACAGCTCATCACCCTGAACACACCATCCCCACTGTCAAACATGGTGGTGGCAGCATCATGGTTTGGGCCTGCTTTTCTTCAGCAGGGACAGGGAAGATGGTTAAAATTGATGGGAAGATGGATGGAGCCAAATACAGGACCATTCTGGAAGAAAACCTGATGGAGTCAAAAGACCTAAAGACCTGAGACTGGGACGGAGATTTGTCTTCCAACAAGACAATGATCCAAAACATAAAGCAAAATCTACAATGGAATGGTTCAAAAATAAACATATCCAGGTGTTAGAATGGCCAAGTCAAAGTCCAGACCTGAATCCAATCGAGAATCTGTGGAAAGAACTGAAAACTGCTGTTCACAAATGCTCTCCATCCAACCTCACTGAGCTCGAGCTGTTTTGCAAGGAGGAATGGGAAAAAATGTCAGTCTCTCGATGTGCAAAACTGATAGAGACATACCCCAAGCGACTTACAGCTGTAATCGCAGCAAAAGGTGGCGCTACAAAGTATTAACTTAAGGGGGATGAATAATTTTGCACGCCCAATTTTTCAGATTTTGATTTGTTAAAGTTTGAAATATCCAATAAATGTCGTTCCACTTCATGATTGTGTCCCACTTGTTGTTGATTCTTCACAAAAAATACAGTTTTATATCTTTATGTTTGAAGCCTGAAATGTGGCAAAAGGTCGCAAAGTTCAAGGGGGCCGAATACTTTCGCAAGGCACTGTATATATATATATAAACAATGGTCGGAGTTGAATGGAACACCTTAGTGACCGTTCCCTCTGCTCTATACAATCAATACATATCTGTTTATTTTATGTGATGATAAAAGGCTCATACAATACAAATATTTTTTTTATGTTTTCTTTCACAGTGATAGCGACTCCGACTGGGAGGCCCCGGTGCCAAGCTGCCCACTCTACCTGTGCCCCCCAATGGTGTTCATATGCCACAGTTCATTACTGCAGGCATGACTGCCTCAGGGCCAAAAGGGCACAGCATGGAGGCGTCGTTGTGTTCTGTGTCGCATGAAATGCACCACTTGTTCAGTTTGCCTCTGCTTTACATCAGAAAGAGACTGCTATGGGACAGGGCACAGGCAGCAAAATACTGTGACGAGGATTTCCAAGGGGTGTACTGTTTATTTTTTTGTTTATTCATTTATTTTTTTTCTATATTTATTTTTGTAAACATTTTTGTTGTTGTGTGTGTGTGCGTGTGTGTGTTAGAATTGCTTTTTGATGTGTTGTATATAGTTATTTGCACTGCTGTATATAGTTATAGGTCATTTCACCAATTCGGCCACTTGGGTACATTTGGGCAACTTGTGTGGGACACCTGAGTGACTTCATGCTAAATGTCATGTAGCTCACCCATTCCTGAAGTTATCAATCTGAAACTTTGCACACCTACAGTTGCCCTCCTGTGTTATCCATCAAAATTATATCCAGCATCCTATCTGACTGTGTGGCGATTCTAGTACATTTGAAAGATGATACTACAACAATAAAAAACAGAAAACGTATGCTCTTTCTTTCTCTTTTCTTCCACCAGATCTACTGTGTTATATTCTCCTACATTCAATTAACATTTCCACAAACTTCAGAATGTTTCCATTCAAATGATACCAAGAATATGCATATCCTTGCCTCTGGGGCTGAGCTACAGGCAGTTAGATTTCTTCAGGTGGAAATTGAGAACAAAGGGATGCAGCCATAACCGGTTTTAAAGGGATATTTTGGGTGAGGTTACAGGTAGTTTTAACGAGCCAGTACTAACCAGCGTTACCCATAGACTTCCAGTCATTGCGCCGCTATTATGCTATTATGTCTTTTTAAGTGTTTGTTGCTTGACAAATGGGGCCCATCATTGTGGTGAATTCCTGTTGATGAAAGATCATCCAAGAAGCTCTGTTCGCTCCTAGAGCTAGATTAGCATCGAACGCATACATTCCGTCTGTTGCGGCAAACCGTTTCTCTTTGGACGTGTTTATTCTTTGGCAGGTAAATAAAAAGGAACGTCAATTTAGATGTTCAACCAATCAGGTATTCACATTCATTCAATTACCCTAGTTTTGGGTAGATATTTCTCTACGCATGATATGGGGGAACTGAATGATGAGATGCGGTCCGGTCTCCAAGCATGATTAATTCTCTCAGTAAACAACCTGTAACCCTGGTAACAAGGTAGTCAGTCAGATAACTGTTGACTGGAAACTGTAATCTGCTGTTTGGTCATTTTGGGAACCCTCATCAAAAGACAAGTAATCATGTTGATTGAATATTATCGTCACTTCATTGCTACCGGAGTAACTGCATCATAAGGGACCTAAACTATTGCAGTGGAAACATAACACACTTTGTATGTTTTTAGCGACTGCGGCTAGCAAGCCCCTTTGTGCTGTAATTTTTTTAACCCCTTACATTTTCACCTTGTTAATACCAGTAGTCCAGTTGTACACCGGTAAAGCCATGAGTAACTGTACAAAGAAAACAAGCTTCAGAAAACACATGTTTTCTGACTCCTGTTACACTAATCCCTACACATAGCCAACCCCTGTGCACTCTCTCCTTTTTGTCTGGCCCACAGGGAGATTTGTATGTAGCTTTGAACAGTTGCTCTGTGGGAGCTTTGATGTCTTTGGTCTGGCGGGGGCTCCTTTGTGTGGTGAGGGCGCTCACAGGTGGAAGGAATGCAAGGCCCTTTCAGGATGCCTCTCTCACCAGGTTTGAAAGGGAATGTTTCTCATGGCTTCTTTTATGTGGGTGGGAGGTGCGCTTTCGTAATAGTGCTTCTGAATGTGACTCTCACCTGTGCTGTCATGGCTGTCCCCTTTTCCCCCCTCTCTTCTGGCAGAAGTGTTTTGATGAGTGACTGACACCTGACTGTTTTTTAAAGGTTGGAGAGTTTACCAACATTTCTTGCCCAGAGGGAGTTGGAAATTACATAATAAAAGTGTAATGACGGCCGTTTTATGGGCTCCAGACCAATTGTACTATTTTGGGTATTTTTTGAAAGCTGAACTTAACTTTTTTTGTACATAATGTTTCCACCATCGTTTTAATGACTGAAAAGAGCTTCTGGACCATCAGAACGGCTAACACTAACCTCGATTTGGACGAGGACTTCTACTTCACTGAGTTGGAGGCGAAAGACATTCATTATCCTGGACCTGGCGTTGATCCCTGACACTTGTAGAAGGTGAAGACTGCTCTATATAGGCTGGCGCACGGACACCCTGGTGAGACTACGAATAAATAAATCGCCTCTACCCTCTGTTCTATTGGCGAATGTGCAGTCGTTAGAGAATAAATTGGACGAGCTCTGCTCAAGACTATTCTATCAACGGGATATAGACTATGCTTCTAGGAGTCATGGCTGAACAAGGACATGGATAATATAAAGCTGTCTGTTTTTTCTATGCATCGGCGGGACAGAACGGCAAAGTCCAGTAAGATCAGTGGTGGTGGCTTGTCTCCTTTATTAACAACAGCTGTTCTGCAATCTCTGATAAACTGTAGACCATACTATTTACCAAGAGTTCATACATTTTTTGTGTAGCTGTCTATTTACCACCACAAGCCAATACTGGCACTGCATTCAACAATCTGCATAGGGCCATAAGCAAACAAGAAAATAATCATCAAGAGGTGGTGCTCCTAGTGGCAGGTGATTTTAATGCAAGAAAACTGAAATCCATTTTTACCTCTTTCTTCCAGCATGTCACCTGTGCATCTAGAGGGATAAAAACTTTAGATCTCGTTTACTCCACATCCAGAGACTCATACAAATCTCTCCCCCACCCTTATTTGGCAAATTGGACCTTAACTCTCCTCCCGCTTCCTGTTGACAAGCAAAAACTCAAACAGGAAGTTTAACATATCAGTCACCGGCTTCATTAATAAGTGTATCGATGATGTTGTCCCCGCAGTGACCATACATGCATACATATTCCAACCAGAAGCCATGGATTACAGGCAACATCCGCACTGAGCTAAAGGCTAGAGCTGCCGCTTTCAAGGAGCAGGACACTAATCCGGACGCTTATAAGATATACCGCTACGCCCTTGGAACCATCAAACAGGCAAAGTCTCAATACAGGACTAACATTGACTCCTTCTACATTGGCTCTGATGCTCGTCAGATGTGGCAGGGCTTGAAAACTATCATGGATTACAAAGGGAAACCCAGCTGAGAGCTGCCCAGTGACGTGAGCCTACCAGAAGGGCTAAATGCCTTTTTTATGCTTGCTTCAAGGCAAGCAACACTGAACCATGCGTGAGTGCACCAGCTGTTGCGGACGACTGTATAATCACGCTCTCCATAGCCGATATGAGTAAGACCTATAAACAGGTTAACGTTCACAAGACCGGAGGGCCAGACGGATTACCAGGATGCATATTCGGAGCATCTTCACTGACATTTTCAATCTCTCTCTGACCCAATCTGTAATACCTACATGTTTCAAGTAAACCACCATTGTCCCTGTGCCTAAGAACACCAAGGTAACCTGTCTAAATGACTACCGCCCCCGTGGTAACGTTTCTAACCATGCTTTGAAAAGGCTGGTCATGGCTCACATCAACACCATCATCCCAGAAACCCTGGCCCCACTCCAATTTGCATAACGCACCAACAGATCCACAGATGACGCAATCTCTCTTGCACTCTACATTGCCCTTTCCCACCTGGACAAAAGGAACACCTACGTGATAATGCTGTTCATTGACTACAGCTCACCGTTGAGCCCTCCAAGCTTTTCACTAAGGTAAAGACCCTGGGACTGAACCTCTGCATCTGGATCCTGGACTTTTTTTGACGGTGGTAAGGGTAGGGAGGAAGTGAGGCCCTGGCATAGTGGTGCCAGGAAAATAACCCTCTCCTTCAACGTCAACAAATCGGAGGAGCTGATTGTGCACTTCAGGAGACTGCAGAGGGAGCACACCCACATCCACAGTGGAGAAGGTGAAAAGCTTAAATTTCCTCGCCATACACATTACTGACCATATGAAATGGTCCACCCACACAGATGGTGTGGTGAAGGCGGCGCAACAGCACCTCTTCAACGTCAGGAAGCTGAAGAAATGTGGCTTGGCCCCTAAGACCCTCACAAACTTTTACCGATGCACCGCTGAGCACATCCTGTCAGGCTGTATCACCTGGTACGGCAACTGCACTGTCTGCAACCTCAGGGTTGTGCGGCCTGCCCAACTCATCACCAGGGGCACACTGCCTGCCCTCCAGGAAACCTACAGCACCCGGTGTCACAAGAAGGTCATCAAAGACCTCAGCCACGCGAGCCACGGCCTGTTCATATCATCCCGAAGGTGAGGTCAGTGCAGGTGCATCAAAGCTGGCACAGAGAAGCGGTTTTTCAGTTTCTATCTCAAGGCCATCAGACTGTTAAATAGTCATCACTAGCCGGCCTCCATCCGGTTACTCTGCCATACACCTTAGAGGCTGCTGCCCTATGTGCATAGTCATACAACACCAGTCACTTTAATGTTTACATACTGTTTTAACCACTTCGTATGTACAGTGCATTCGGAAAGTATTCAGACCCCTTGACTTTTTCCACATTTTGTTATGTTACAGCCTTATTCTAAAATCTTAAGTTGTTTTTCCCCTCATCAATCTACACACAATACTCCATCTTGACAAAGCAAAATGTTTTTTTATTTTTTATTTTTTACAAATGTATAAAAAAAAAGCTAAATAACGGATATTACATAAGTAATCAAATTGTATTATTCACATGCGCCGAATACAACGTAGACCTTACAGTGAATTGCTTACTTACGAGCCCCTAACCAAAAATGCAGTTTCCAAAAAATATGGATAAGAATAAGAGATAAAAGTAACAAGTAATTAAAGGGCAGCAGTAAAATAACAATAGCGAGACTATATACAGGGGGGTACCGATACAGGGTCAATGTGCGGGGGCACCGGTTAGTTGAGGTTGTATGTACATGTAGGTAGAGTTATTAAAGTGACTATGCATAGATGACAACAGAGAGTAGCAGCGGTGTAAAAGGTGGGGGGGGGGGGGGGCACTGCAAATAGTCTGGGTAGCCATTTGATGAGTTGTTCAGGAGTCTTGTGGCTTGGGGGTAGAAGCTGTTTAGAAGCCAACTGAGTTGCAAAGAAAAATCCATATCAGACTGGCCAATAAAAGAAAAGATTTAGATGGGCAAAAGAACAGACACTGGACAGAGGAACTCTGCATAGAAGGCCAGCATCCCGGGATCGCCTCTTCACTGTTGACGTTGAGACTGGTGTTTTGCAGGTACTATTTAATGAAGCTGCCAGTTGAGGACTTGAGGCATTTGTTTCTCAAACTAGACACTAATGTATTTGTCCTCTTGCTCAGTTGTGCCCCGGGGCCTCCCACTCTTCCTATTCTGTTTAGAGCCAGTTTGCGCTGTTCTGTGAAGAGAGTAGTACACTGTACGAGATCTTCAGTTTCTTGGCAGTTTATCGAATGGAATAGCCCTCATTTCTCAGAACAAGAATAGACTGACGAGTTTCAGAAGAAAGGTCTTTGTTTCTGGCCATTTTGAGCCTGTAAATCGAACCCACAAATGCTGATGCTCCAGATACTCAACTAGTCTTAAGAAGGCCAGTTGTATTGCTTCTTTAATTAGCACAACAGTTTTCAGGTGTGCTAACATAATTGCAAAAAGATTTTCTAATGGTCAATTAGCCTTTTAAAATGATAAACTTGAATTAGCTAACACAACGTGCCATTGGAACACAGTAGTGAAGTTTGCTGATAATGGGCCTCTGAATGCCTATAGATATTCCATTAAAAATCTGCCGTTTCCAGGTACAATAGTAATTTACAACATTAACAATGTCTACACTGTATTTCTGATAAATTTGATGTAGTTTTAATGGACAAAAATGTGCTTTTCTTTAAAAAAAAACAAGGACATTTCTAAGTGACCCCAAACTTTCGTGTGTGTGTGTGTGTGTGTGTGTAAAACCAGGAAAAGCACATTGAGTCTATCAAGGGAAGCCTGGCCAAGAAGGCAGCAACAATCAATAAATTACAGTATTCAAACATACAACAATACAATTCAATAATTCAATAAAGACTCCGTCTTGCCCAGCAACAGCCCCAAAACATCACTGCTCTAGAGGAGATCTGCATGGAGGAATGGGCCAAAATACCAGCAACAGTGTGTGAAAACCTTGAAGACTTACAGAAAACGTTTGACCTCTGTCATTGCCAACAAAGGGTATATAACAATGTATTGAGAAACTTTTGTTATTGACCAAATACTTATTTTCCACCATAATTTGCAAATAAATTCATAAAAAATCCTACAATGTGATTTTCTGGATTTTTTTTCTAATTTTGTCTGTCATAGTTGAAGTGTACCTATGATGAAAATTACAGGCCTCTCTCAGCTTTTTAAGTGGGAAAACTTGCACAATTGGTGGCTAACAATACTTTTTTGCCCCACTGTATGTGTAACTGATAGATGCGTGCACATTGCATATTGTTTTAAATGTTTGTAAATTGTAAGGTATTTTGTCTAACGTATATTTCTTTGTGTTTGAACTCAGTAAGACTAGCTGTCGCTAATGGAGATTCAAATATAATCTAAACCTATTAGTAGATGGATGGAAAAAAAGTAGACATTGAATATCCCTTTGAGCATGGGGTGAAGTTATTAATTACTCTTTGGATGGTGTATCAATATACCCAGTCAGTGTGAATACTTGAATGTACTAAAGTTGTTTTTTAGAGTATCTGTACTTTACTCTTTTATATTTTTGACAACTTTTTTACTTCACTACATTCCTAAATAAACAAATATTTTTTACTCCATACATTTTCCCTGACACCCATAAGTACCCATTTTGAATGCTTAGCAGGACAGGAACATGGTCCAATTCAAGAACTTATCACGAGAACACCCCTGGTCATCCCTACTGCCTCTGATGTGGCGGACTCACTAAACACACATGCTTAATTTGAAAGTGATGTCTGGTGTTGGAGTGTGCAACTGGTTATTTGTAAATAAAAATGTAAAAACAAGAAAATGGGGCCATCTGTTTTGCTTAATTTAAGAAATACATTTTTTTACTTTGATACTTAAGTATATTTAAAACCATTTTTTAAAAACTTTTACTCAAGTAGCATTTTACTGTATGACTTTTACTTGAGTAGTTTTCTATTGAGATATTTGTACTGTAACACAAGTAAGATAATTGGGTACTTTTCACACCACTGCACACAGTCACTACAAAGATACAGTACAGGTGTCCTCAGTTGCCGGAGAGGAAGGAAACCGCTGAGGGGTTTCAGAGGCCAATGGTGACTTTACAGCAGTTTAGAGTTTAATGGCTATGAAAGGAGAACACTGAGGATTGATCGATAACACTGTAGCCACCATACTAACTTAATTGACAGAGTGAATAGAAGTAAACCTGTACTGAATAAACATATTCCAAAACATGCATTCTGTTTGCAATAAGGCACTAAAGTAAAACTGCAATAAATGTGGCAAAGAAGGGAACTTTATGTCCTTACAAAGTTATGTTTGGGGAAAATCCAACACATCACTGAATACTACTTCATATTTTTAAGCATAGTGATGCATCATGTTTTCCTAGAGACAATGGGAGACAAATTCACCTTTCAGCAGGGCAATAACCTATACACTGAAGTTGCTTACTAAGATAACATTGAATGTTCCCGAGTGGCCTAGTTACAGTTTTGACCTAAATTGGCTTGAAAATCTATGGCAGGACTTGAAAATGGCTGGCAATGCTCAACAACCAACTTGACAGAGCTTGAAGATTTTTTTAAAATAATAATGTGCGTCTATTGTACAATCCAGGTGTGCAAAGCTTTGATTTACCCAGAAAGTCTCACATCTGTAATAGCTGCCAAATGTGATACTAACATGTCAGGGGGTTGAATACTTATCTAATCAATATTTATTGTTATTTAAAAAATAAATGTACATGTTTAAAATGTTATACCACTTTGTCAGAGTATTTTGTCAATGAAATCAATTTTAATCCCACTTTGTAACAACAAAATGTGGACAAGGCACTATATAGAAACATTTACCTACCAGTAAACAAGGATTAAGAACATTAGCCAAGCAGTATCTGTGTATATGCAAGAAGTCAAATCCAGATTATTTTAAACAAAGCAGAATCAGTAATTTAGCCTGTTAACTTTTGATACATCCTCAGATGTAGGCTAACTCTTAATTCCCTGGTTTTAAAAGAAGACTGGGTTATTGAGAGTATCTTGATGGAGAGGCTTCTGAATATTATTTTGATAATTTGCTACAGTACTCATTTAACTGCTTTGAGAACCATGCTGTAGGTCTGCTGTAGTCTGTTTGCTGTAAGTAAACGGCTCCAGACTGCCGGTGGAACAAGGGTTGTCTAAAGACACCCTCTAAACCACCCTGAGGCCACATAGTTCACGCAAGTCCTCCTTTGGGTCGGAATGCTGTTAAGTGTTCCCATTGTTTTCCCTGTTTGCCGTCATGGGAGTGCGAATGCACGGGTTTCACACACCGGATAACCCCGGCACGACCGGGAGAAGAGAAACTGACCGTGACCCCCAGAGAGGGCAGAGGTCGTAGTGCATGTCAAGAAAAGCAAATTGGCAAATGCTTCAGGTTTCTCCTAACAAAGGGAGTAAGCATCGAAGTACCTCATAGAGTTTGGGTTGTTTTGGATTTTTGGTAACTGGAACCTTGGTCTGTCTGGCCAACCTGGTTTTCTCAGGGCGAGTGCCCTTCAAAAACCTTCTCCCCCACCCTCCTTTCATATTTCTTTCTCAAGTTCCTCCCCCGTGGGACATTGTGATGAGACACTGTGAACCTCGTAAACTCTGAGTTAAACATGTACACAGCACTAATGACCTCCAGACAACCTTAATTGGGTTTGTTTGTAGCTTGGTGCTGCTATTTAGACCTTTAGTTACACTTAGTAGTACATTCCTGTGACCTGCTCTAGCCTGGTCTATAAACAAGTCCTGACGACTACCCCTTCAGTGATAGCAGATCGGAAGGAACCTGAATGGTGCAAGCAAAAAGGCAGAAGCTTTCCTAAGCCCATTGGAAGCCCAGCACCTATTGCTTACAGGACACCTACAGTGTATCGGGACCTTCAGAACATCTAAAGAGTAGCCCTACTGGGGAGGGGGTAAGGGGTTGTTTTTGGACAGGGAGTCCGTGTCCATCTCTCTGGTGTGCTCTTACCCTTTCCAATTTGGGCCAAGGTCTCGCCTGGCTGCTTGTAGCTGGGCGCAGGGTGACACGTGTTTGTTTTTATTTGCATAGAAGGGCCTTATGATCATCTGTGTATGGCCTGCAGATGTGAACTGTCCAACTCGCTTGCCCTTCTTTCCCTCTCTCTCCCTTTAGCCTTTTCTCCATGATCTCCCCCACTCATTCGGCCCCTCAAGCAATGGTTGTGAACTAGAACATGCACAGTGTAAAAATAATTTTACTGTAACAGCGTGGGTTCCGGAGGTTTATCTACCTCGGCTATACATAAACTGAAATGCAAACAGGAAGCCGTAGAGGCTAGACATCTCCAGGGTGCTTTATTGAGGCCGCCTCCTTCCCATTGAGGAGCTTGACTTGAGTGGCTTCTCTTCATCACTTCAATTGTACATCTATGGAGTGAATGCACCACAGGAGGTTGGTGGCCCCTTAATTGGGGAGAACGGGCTCGTGGTAATGACTTTTGTGGAATGCTATCAAAATACATCAAACATGGTTTCCAGGTGTTTGCTGCCATACCATTAGCTCCGTTCCGGGCATTATGAGCCGTTCTCCCCTCAGCAGCCTCCACTCGAAATGCACGGTATGCTATATCATTGTGTTTATGTGTACGTGCACATTATGTTCTTGCCTCCGAAGTGCCTAGGGCTACTATTAGGCATCTAATGGTATTTCTATGTGCTTTAGAGATGATTTGTTATCATATACACTACATGGCCAAAAGTATATCTCTCTGTGTGTTGTCTAGGTGACAGGCAGGAAGCTATATTGTGTGTGTGTGTGTGTGTCTAGGCAAGTGTTGCAACCGGGGACCGAGTATTTTTACACGCTTCAGCACTCGGCGGTCCCGTTCTGTAAGCTTGTGTGGGTCAACCATTTCGCAGCTGGGCCGTTGTTGCTCCTAGACGTGTGGCTGAAATAGCAGAATCAACTCGTTTGAAGGCGTGTTCACATACTTTTGGCCACGTTGTTAGAGGGATGTGTGGGCCGTAGAGGTTGAAAGTGTTATCGCTGCGATTACACATCGGTCAGGAATGTACAAACCTTTTGAGATAGTCTTCCATATACTTCAGGTGTTTAGATGCTTATGTTCTGCCACAACCTTTTCCAGTGAGGTATTTAGAAATCTTCTTGGGTGTTTTCGATTTCGTGTTAGTGACATTCAGTCTTTTCAATACGACTGTCCTTGAGCACCACTTTCCTCAGACTGTTGGTTGCAAGAATTTTTCCCATTCAGATCGATCCCCCCCTTCTTGGTACACATCTCTATTCTTCCCCCGGCCTGGCATTGTCTTGCTTTAATCCTGCCCTTGACTCTTGTGTAGGTTGATCTGTATTTTCCTATGACTTGGGAACGACTAGACAGAGCCACTTACCAGAGCCTCTGTTGTAGAGCGCTCACGTAGGTTGATTTGCCAGACTGCAAGTGAATGTTTTTCAAGTATCAGACTATTTGTGGAAAGTCACAAACCGTATCCAGCCATTCCTTTGATGGTGATCAACAGAAATAGTTAGTCTCCAGATTAAAAAAACACACCACTTGACATTTTGATATGATTTGTTAGGTCTACTCAACATACTTTCCCAGAAATGCTCCCATTTTATAAAATGATCTCCTCCGGGTCAATGGTGTTTACCAACCATACACATTCTGTTTTCCACAGACGCCTCATGGAAAAAAGTGTTTACCTTACCAAGTCTTACACCTGTTTTATGATTGTTGGTGAACAGTTAGTCAGTTAGAGCAGATGCCTTTTGGAAAGTAATTTCATATCATCTATTTGTTTTGTAACTCAGTTAAACCAAGCGACCTTTGTTTTTTTTATGCCGTGTTAAATGTTGAAGAGAAGATTTAGAGATTGAGTCAGAGGCTAGACTGAGGGAAGAGGCCAAGAAAGTTAGTGAAGGAAAGAGTGAGGTGAGAGAGCGAGCGAGCGAGAGAGGATGACTACCCTCTTGCTGTGTGATGTTTATAGAGTGATTTAACATTGGGCTGGCACGCTGCGGGGCTAGTTTAGAGGGTCACCGGCAGGAGTGACATCCATTGACTGGTGAAGGAGGAGGGCGACTCGGCCAAGAAGCATCACTCACCTGCTGGGTTATGGGTCGGCTCAGTTACATCCCGCTGCGAGGGAAGAAAGCGTGGCGGTCGTTTAGCCTGACTCTCTCGTATCGCTTACGGGCTCAACGATCAATCGGGTTCCCCTTTCTCTCCGCAAAGTTGAAATTCCCAAACTGGAATGCTGGTGGGAGTTCTGGCCTCGTGCCAACCAGAGAAGACAGCTGGGGAATGTGGAAGATTTTGAAATAACCAGAGGCTTGAATGGGAAAATCAGACCCTGGCACAAACACCACAATGAGGACATTTGTGTATGCCGGGGCTGTAGAATAGGAATGTGAGCATTGATCTCACTGAGATGACAACATGTAGTATGGACTCATTCAACACTGTGTAGCATCTTAGATGGCCATGTAATACAATGATGTTCATGTCTTTCCATTTTGAGGGTCGGTCCCTGGGTGACAACATATTTGCTTTAGTTTTCTGCTATGAGGAAATTAAACCCTGGATGTTCGGCTAGCAGACCTGTTATAAGTCTCATTACTGTGTGACTGGTTACCCACCCATAGCTCCCATGTCTGATTATTGAGTTAATTGGGGACCCACCCATAGGTTCCATGTCTGGTTATTGAGTTAACTTCTTTGGGGAAGGGGACAGTATTGGGAATTTTGGATGAAAAGTGTGCCCAAATTAAGCTGCCTGCTACTCAGCCATAAAAGCTAGAATATGCATATAATTAGTAGGATAGAAAACACTCTGAAGTTTCTAAAACTGTTTGATGTTTGTGAGTGTAACAGAACTCATATGACAGGCAAAAACCTGAGAAAGAAATCCAACCAGGAAGTGGCAAATCTGAGGTTTGAAGTTTTTCAAACCTGCCCCTATCAAATACACAGTGGGATATTGGTCATGTTGCACTTCCTACGGCGTCCACTAGATGTCAACAGTATTTAGAAACTGGTTTGAGGGTTCTACTATAAAGGAGGGGCTCATAAGAGCTCTTTGAGGGAGTGGTCTGGCAGAGTGCCACAGCCTCAGTCTCGCGCGCCCACGTGAAAGGTAGCTACGTTCCACTTCATTTCTGAAGATAAAGGAATTGTCCGGTTGGAATATTATTGAAGATTTATGTTAAAAACATCCTAAAGATTGATTCTAAACATTGTTTGACATGTTGCTACGAACTGTAACTGAACTTTTTTTGACTTTTCGTCTACTCCTAGTGAAAGCGCGTCATGAATGTGGATTGTGTACTAAACGCGCAAACAAAAAGGAGCTATTTGGACATAAATGATAGAGTTTATCGAACAAATCAAACATTTATTGTAGAACTGGGATTCCTGGGAGTGCATTCTGATGAAGATCACCAAAGGTAAGTGAATATTTATAATGCTATTTCTGACTTCTGTTGACTCCACAACATGGCGGATATCTGTATGGCTTGTTTTGTTGTCTACGCGCTGTAATCAGATTATTGCATGGTGTGCTTTTTCGGTAAAGCTTTTTTTAAATCTGACAGCGGTTGCATTAAGGAAAAGTTTATCTACAGTTCCATGCATTACACTTGTATTTTCATCAACGTTTATGATAAGTATTTCTGTAAATTGATTTGGCTCTCTGCAAAATCACCAGATGTTTTGGAAGCAAAACATTACTGAAAGTAACACGCCAATGTAAACTGAGATTTTTGGATATAAATATGAACTTTATCGAACAAAACATACATGTATTGTGTAACATGAAGTCCTATGTGTGTCATCTGAGGAAGATCATCAAAGGTTAGTGATTCATTTTATCTCTATTTCTGCTTTTTGTGACTCCTCTCTTTAGCTGTAAAAATTGCTGTTTTTTTCTGTGACTAGGTACTGACCTAATATAATCGTTTGGTGTCCTGTCGTCGTAAAGCCTTTTTGAAATCGGACACTGGCTGGATTTACAACAAGTTTATCTTTAAAATGGTGTAAAAAACTTGTATGTTGAGGAATTTTAATTATGGGATTTCTGTTGTTTTGAATTTGGCGCCCTGCAATTTCACTGGCTGTTGGGGAGGTGGGATGCTACCGTCCCACATATCCCAGAGAGGTTAACAGAATATGAACTTTTAAAAAGGATATTTTCTCTTGACAGTTACTTAATCTAATAATCCAGACCAATTTAATCATAAATCTGTCACGAGAGAAGGGGGAACAGCCATTTCCTTTAGGCTATACCACAACCCAACACAGCCACCGCCCTACACGAGCCATACACGTCTGCTCACCCCATAGTGTGTGTGTGTTCGTGCTCGCACATCCATATGTGCGTATGTATGGTTGACTCCGGTTTGGCATGGCGTGTGAGTGAGTAGGACAGGATCATTCTGCAGCTTCCTGTTTTATCTGTTCAAACGGCCCATCTCCTGACTCACCGACCCATGTCACAGCTCAGGGGAAATCACTTCCTGTCCCCCAGGGGCCCATTCAGAGACAGTTCTTTGGGTTCTGAGTGATAGAACTTCATTACATACAGAAACCTGTAGAAATAGGCTATATCTCTCATTTGATGCTATAAGTAGCTTTATTGGAAATGATCAGTGTTTATTGAAAAGCACTGCTGTTACCTGCTAATTGGATGTACCCTTATCCAGCACTCTCTCTTAATACTTGTTTGTCTGACTCAGACATGACACTTGTGTGTGTGTGTGTGTACTGTCTATTTGAGTCGGCACCATGCTCTCCACTGTAAAACAAATTACTTACTGCTGCTACAGCTCTGCCAAACAGATCCCCTAACACAAGCAGCGTGTTGACAGTAGAGATGAGGTTTTCCTGCCACGGCTTGCGGAGGGCTCGGAGGCCCCTGGTTAAAAACACGTGATCTAACCGCCTATTCCATTATTCCCCCCTAATATCAAGGCGGCAGGGCGGGCGTCTGAATATTTGAACAGGTTTCCCATTTACATCTGCCGACCCCTTTGAATTGTGTGCAAGGTAGTCAGTCAGTCAGGCAAGCAGGCAGGCTAGTCAGTCAACCTGTGCTGTTTGTGGCAGAATGCTACTGTTAGTGTGTGTGTGGCGCATCACAGTACAGGCATGATGCCTGAGGGATGTTTTCAGAGGACAAGAGCTAGCCGTAGCTACTTAGTTAACATTATTAAATATTTTTGTGGACTTGGCAGATATTTGTGAAAAATTACTTCAGATTTTTATCTTTATATTCTGACTTTACATTCACATGTGTAGCTCCAACTTTCATTGTCTTGAGTTAAGTATGCGCAAAAGTCTGTTTTTGGCATTCCGGAGCATATGAAGTCAGACAACAGGCCAGTACGTGTCCTTAGATTTGGGAGTATTCTACCTCCGGTGTGGTGTAGCCAGTCGGGTCTGGTCTCTGATGATTGGAGTAGGAGGTACCAGAGGGGTGTGAGTGCTCCCGGAACCCCTGCTGAGGTCAGGGTGTGATTTGGCTCACTTCCTGTAACACTTCCTAGCTGATGAGGGGGCGCTGCTGTGGTCGTAATTATAGTCGATTGGCCATCCTCCATGTTACCCCCAAGGCACAGAGCCATTTTCTCAGTCCGTGTAGGGAGTGAGTTTGTAGGTGGGCCTCTGGTTGATGTGACCTTTTGTCAATGTTATAAAATATAATCTCTTTGTGTTTGAAACTCTGGCTACCTCATACTAAGAAGTGCTCCTTTGAGCATTTAATTGGATTAACATTTTTTTAATTTCAATGCCTTTCCTGAAACTCACCATCTCTCTTCCCCTCTCAGCGGGGTACAGAGGGCTTCTGGAAGTCTGTGGCACACTACGTCCCCAGGGAGCCCACAGAGATGCGCATCCTCAACCCCTACTTCATCCAGGAGGCTGCCTTCCAGTTCATCGGCCTGCCGCTCAATAACGGCCTCATGGGCAAAGGGGTGAGTGACACTCGAACAGAAACCCGCTCCAGTTTAATGAAAATATTAAACTGGGAAGAATGTCCTGAAAAAAAAACATGTATGATGCTATGTTTGCGGAAAATGGCATGTCTTCAGTCACCTGGATTCAGGTGGATAAGATTCAGCTCGGTTTGCAGTCTGCACGCAAACATATATGCAGACATGCATTCACACATTCAGTACAAAATGCATAGACTCTTACTCACTTTTTTTAAGTTCAAGAATACAAACACAGGCACACCCTGACAGAGTCGCATTCCCGCTTTCACTCTCTCACACATGCGACGAAACGGTAGAACGGTTCCACAGGCAGCCGGGAGCCGTTGACCGAGCGCGCGGTCATAACCAAAGTCGGTTGGACACACTTCAGGCCCCAAACAGTAGATTTGCTGTTCCTATGACAACCACCGTAACGCAGCACCTTGCCATGCCATCACAGGAAATTAAACCGTTAAAGGGATACGGCGAGATTCTGCTATTTTAAGCCATTTTATTTACCCAGAGTCAGATGATGTGCAGTATGAAGGAAGTTAGTGGCCGTTTTGCCAGGCTAACTAGCGTTAGCTTAATGACTGCAAGTCTACAAGTACGGTAGCATTATCCCACAGTATGAATGACTAATTATAGATGGTCACGGAGCCACAAAGGAGTCGTTAAAGAGCGACAAGGCTTCAGGGCCACATTTTACAATGTTTTTTAAAGGAACTGTTTACGGAGGGAAAATGAAGGGCTAAACGTATTACTTCCTTAAATCCTCCACATAGATTCAGTTTGTTCTCATTTTGGTTTTGAGGAGGGCATCAGATGAGGCTGTAGATTCTGGACTGCCACAAGGTCTGCTGGTTTTCATCTCTCCTTGGAACCTAACTAGTCAATCAAATGAATTGATTGTCTTCATGAGGCCACTTACCTGGTTTACTGGGACCGTGTTTGGCTGATCAAAGGGATAGGTTAAAGTCCAGCAGATGCCCTCCAGGATAGGAACTGTACAGCAGACTGGCTTGAAAGGCTAAAGTTCCACAGAGGAGAGCAAGGGAGATGGGTTAGGCCGGGGGTAGGGAGGTGGGCTGCAAAAGGGGTTAGGGAGTTGGGAAGGGGTACAAGAAATGTACAGCCTTCTGCCCTGAACACCTGGTCTACAGGAACATGTGTAGAACATGTGGGGAGCCCTGGTACCCCCTCAGTGTGTGTGGGTGGGGGGGACGGGGCTGTCCAAAACAACAATACTGATCAAGGCAGGGTGCAGCCTGACACATCATTCCCCTAAAATGCCCACCTTTCTTGCCCCTGATTAGTACTTGTGTGTGTTTGCGGGCTCACACAGCAGGGGGGACTCTAAGCTACACCTGCCCTAGGGCTCCAAATCAAGCTGACGATTTAGAGGGAGCCTCAACCCCTCCAATTGTCCTCCCCATGTACCCCTAGGCTTTGAGGAAGTGAAGGTCTGCCCTCTCAAACTACTGTGACATTGGGGGAGCGGCTCTTTAAGCAAATTGTTGATCACGTTCAGATCAGGACAAGTTAACAACTTGGGCCCAGAACAAAGCCATGCGCAATGGGGAGTGGGAAAGGAGGGTGGTGCCAGACCAGTCATAGACTAGGAGCAAGATAGCACATTTAAAGGAAGATGGCGAATACAACGGTTCATATAGGCATTTTCAGTTTTGATTTGATTTCCCAATGCTTGCTTGTAATACCTAGTGCTCTTAGTGGAAAGGGTGTTGGGTCATTGACGACAAACTCATCTCACCTTCTTATAACGCTTTTTTCCTATATTGCACCCCAACATAAGATACTACACACTATAAAACAGTGACATGGCGCGGGTCGACTCATAACCCGCAGTCCCCACGATTATATCTGCTGGGCGGGCGGGTTTAGGGTCATGAAATATTGTGTGGATAAAGGCCGGGTTGAATAAAGAAAGAACAATACATTTAAAAAAATATATATATATATATATATTTTTTTTTTAAATGTATTGTTCTTTCTTTATTCAACCCGGCCTTATATATATATATACACACAAATACAGTTGAAGTCGGAAGTTTACATACACTTAGGTTGAAGTCATTAAAACTTGTTTTTCAACCATTCCACAAATTTCTTGTTAACAAACTATAGTTTTGGCAAGTCGGTTAGGGCATCTACTTTGTGCATGACACGTCATTTTTCCAACAATTGTTTACAGACAGATTATTTCACTTATAATTCACTGTATCACAATTCCAGTGGGTTAGAAGTTTACATACACTAAGTTGACTGTGCCTTTAAACAGCTTGGAAAATTTCAGAAAATGATGTCATGGCTTTAGAAGTTTCTGACAGGCTAATTTACATCATTTGAGCCAATTGGAGGTGTACCTGGGGATGTATTTCAAGGCCTACTTTCAAACTCAATGCCTCTTTGCTTGACATCATAGGAAAATCAAAAGAAGAACCTCAGGGAAAAAAAAGTGTAGACCTCCACAACTCTGGTTCATCCTTGGGGACAATTTCTAAACGCCTGAAGGTACCATGTTCATCTGTACAAACAATAGTACGCAAGTATAAACACCATGGGACCACGCAGCCGTCATACCGCTCAGGAAGGAGACACGTTCTGTCTCCTAGAAAGGGACGTACTTTGGTGCGAAAAGTGAAAATCAATCCCAGAACAACAGCAAAGGACCTTGTGCAGATGCTGGAGGAAACCGGTACAAAAGTATCTAAATCCACAGTAAAACAAGTCCTATATCGAGATTACCTGAAAGGCCGGTCAGCAAGGAAGAAGCCACTGCTCCAAAACCGACAGACTAAGGTTTGCAACTGCACATGGGGACAAAGATGGTACTTTTTGGAGAAATGTCCTCTGGTCTGATGAAACAAAAATAGAACTGTTTGGCCATAATGACCATCATTATGTTTGGAGGGAAAAGGGGGAGGCTTGCAAGCTGAAGGTCACCATCCCAACCGTGAAGAACGGGGGTGACAGCATCATGTTGTGGGGGTGCTTTGCTGCGGGAGGGACTGGTGCACTTCACAAAATAGATGGCATCATGAGGCTGGAAAACTATGTGGATATATTGAAGCAACATCTCAATACATCAGTCAGGAAGTTAAAGCTTGGTCACAAATGGGTCTTCCAAATGGACAATGACCCCACGCATACTTCCAAAGTTGTGGCAAAATGTCTTAAGGACAACAAAGTCAAGGTATTGGAGTGGCCATCACAAAGCACTGACCTCAATCCTATAAAAAATGTGTGGGCGGAATTGAAAAAGCGTGTGCGAGCAAGGAGGCCTACAAACCTGACTCAGTTACACCAGCTCTGTCAGGAGGAATGGGCCAAAATTCACCCAACTTATTTTGGGAAGCTTGTGGAAGGCTACCTGAAATGTTTGACCCAAGTTACACCATGTAAATGCAATGCTACCAAATACTAATTGAGTGCATGTAAACTTTTGACCCACTGGGAATGTGATGAAAGAAATCAAATCTGAAATAAATCATTCTCTCTACTATTATTCTGACATTTCACATTCTTAAAATAATGTGGCGATCCTAACTGACCTAAGACAGGGAATTTTTACTTGGATTAAATGTCAGGAATTGTGAAAAACTGAGTTTAAATGTATTTGGCTAAGGTGTATGTAAACTTCCGACTTCAACTGTATATATAAATTATTGTGCAAGGCTACATTGAGGTTTTGCTTTTTAGGCTATCGGTCATTACTGCTTAAGCTTTAGGGCTTAACTTTACGCGAGCCAAATAGCCTACACGCCAATCACCAAACGCTTTTGGGAAAAGGCGGAAAAGTTAGCTTCGATCCACTAAGGTAAAAAGGACAATGCCTGAGTTTAATTAAATAAGAAGGGGAGATTTTGAAAATAGAAAGGGAGGACCAGAAAAGTAATGTTTGGGAAAGATTTGGTGAAGTGGTAAAAAGAGGATGATAGCAGTGCCGGCAATGTTATGTGTGATGATTGTGAGGCGCTATAAAAATTAGACAGTCACAAGACGTGCCATAGGCCTATTTGAACTGTAGCCTACTGTTCAGATGGGTTATATGGACATTGACTATAACCTTTCACATTAGTCTTAATATTAACTCCTGCAGAATTAAACATTTCTTGCAGTAAAACGATACACCAAATGTACATTTTGACTCGTGAACAGGAGTAGAGAAATATGATTCCTTGAGCATTTTCAGCATCTACAGATGGTCATCTATCTTTATCAGCATCATGAAAGCTGATAGTATTAAAACCGCTGGCTTTCATCAAGCTACCCACTCAAGAAAAAGCTTCAAACTGTAACCAATGGTTCAGGTTATCAGTCAACCTACCAGGGTAGTTAAACAGCACAGGAGTGAAATCATCAACATGTAATCATCAACATGTATTGATCACATCTTCACTAATGCTGCAGATCCATCGGATATAGTGATCACAATATAGTAGCCATATCACATAAGTTCTAAAGGCTGGACCTAATATAGTGGTATAAAAGGTCATACAATAAGTTTTGTAGTGATTCCTATGTTGTTGATGTAAAGAATGTGTTTGTGTAATCCATGGTGTGTAATGAGGAGAAAACTGATGTTTCACTTGACACATTTTATGAAACTGCTTATCCCAGTTACTAATAAGCATGCACCCATTCAGAAAATGACTAAAAACCGTTAAATCCCTGTGGATTGATGAGGAATTGAAAATTGTATGGTTGAGAGGGATGAGGCAAAAATAATGGCAAATAAATCTGGCTGCACAGCTGAATTAAAATAAGAAACTATACTATGAACCAAAGATAAATGACAAAGAATGATAGTAAAACGCTTTGGAGCACCTTCAATTAAATTTTGGGGAAAAGGCGAACTCAGCTCCATCATTCATTGAATCAGATATCGCATTCATGACAAAACCGACTGATATTGCCAACTACTTTAATTATTTTTTAATTGGCAAGATTAGCCAACACTACACATCCATGTATATTTGACCAAATTGTGAAAGACAAGAATTGCAATTTTGAATTCCGTAAAGTGAGTGTGGAAGATGAAAAAAACACTTGTCTATCATCAAGGACAAGCCACCGGGGTCTAACAACTTGTATGGAAAATTACTGAGGATAATAGTGGACAATATTGCCACTCCTATTTGCCAAATCTTCAATTTAAGCCTACTAGAAAGTGTGTGCCCTCAGGCCTGGAGGGAAGAAAAAGTAATTCTGCTACTTAAGAATAGTAAACCCCCTTTACTGGCTCAAATAGCCTACCTATCAGCCTGTTACCAACCCTTGGTAAAAAATTGTGTTTAACCAGATACAATGCTATTTTACAGTAAACACATTTACAACAGACTTTCAGCACGCTTATAGGGGAAGGACATTCAACAAGCAGAGCACTTACACAAATGACTGATGGTTCGCTGAGAGAAATTGATAATAAGATTGTGGGGGCTGTTAGACTTCAGTGCTATATTGTGGATAAAGAGTTACCTGTCTAACAGAACAACAAGGGTGTTCTTTAATGGAAGCCTCTACAACATAATCCAGATAGCTGCCCTGGGGAATTCCTGATTCTATCTAGGCTCCTTACTTTTTTTCAATCTTTACTAACAACATTTGAGTAAAGCCAGTGTGTCTATGTACGTGGATGACTCAACACTACACGTCAGCTACTACAGCAACTGAAATGACTGCAACGCCTAACAAAGAGCTGCAGTTAGTTTCAGAATGGGTGGCAAGGAATAAGTTAGTCCTAAATATTTCAAAAACTAAAAGCATTGTATTTGGGACAAATGATTCACTAAACCCTAAACCTCAACTAAATATTGTGATAGATAATGTGGAAATTGAGCAGGTTGAGGTGACTAACCTGCTTGGGGTAACCCTGGATTGTAAACTGTCATGGCCTAAACATACAAAACAGTAGCTAAGATGGGGAGAAGTCTGTCCATAATAAAGCGCTTCTCTACCTTCTTAACAGGCTCTAGTTTTGTCACATCTGTACTACTGTTCAGTTTTGTGGTCTGGTGCTACAGAGATTACAATTGGCTCAGAAAAAAATACAATTGGCTCAGAACAGGGCAGCACAGCTGTCCTTTGGATGTACAGTGGGGCAAAAAAGTATTTAGTCAGCCACCAATTATGCAAGTTCTCCCACTTAAAAAGATGAGAGAGGCCTGTAGTTTTCATGATAGGTACACTTCAACTATGACAGACAAAACGAGAGAAAAAATCCAGAAAATCACATTGTAGGATTTTTTATGAATTTATTTGCAAATTATGGTGGAAAATAAGTATTTGGTCAATAACAAAAGTTTCTCAATACTTTGTTATATACCCTTTGTTGGCAATGACAGAGGTCAAACGTTTTCTGTAAGTCTTCACAAGGTTTTCACACACTGTTGCTGGTAATTTTGGCCCATTCCTCCATGCAGATCTCCTCTAGAGCAGTGATGTTTTGGGGCTGTTGCTGGGCAACACGGACTTTCAACTCCCTCCAAAGATGTTCTATGGGGTTGAGATCTGGAGACTGGCTAGGCCACTCCAGGACCTTGAAATGCTTCTTACGAAGCCACTCCTTCGTTGCCCGGGCGGTGTGTTTGGGAACATTGTCATGCTGAAAGACCCAGCCACGTTTCATCTTCAATGCCCTTGCTGATGGAAGGAGGTTTTCACTCAAAATCTCACGATACATGGCCCCATTCATTCTTTCCTTTACACGGATCAGTCGTCCTGGTCCCTTTGCGGAAAAACAGCCCCAAGGCATGATGTTTCCACCCCCATGCTTCACAGTAGGTATGGTGTTCTTTGGATGCAACTCAGCATTCTTTGTCCTCCAAACACGACGAGTTGAGTTTTTACCAAAAAGTTATATTTTGGTTTCATCTGACCATATGACATTCTCCCAATCTTCTTCTGGATCATACAAATGCTCTCTAGCAAACTTCAGACGGGCCTGGACATGTACTGGCTTAAGCAGGGGGACACGTCTGGCACTGCAGGATTTGAGTCCCTGGCGGCGTAGTGTGTTACTGATGGTAGGCTTTGTTACTTTGGTCCCAGCTCTCTGCAGGTCATTCACTAGGTCCCCCAGTGTGGTTCTGGGATTTTTGCTCACCGTTCTTGTGATTATTTTTACCCCACGGGGTGAGATCTTGCGTGGAGCCTCAGATCGAGGGAGATTATCAGTGGTCTTGTATGTCTTCCATTTCCTAATAATTGCTCCCACAGTTGATTTCTTCAAACCAAGCTGCTTACCTATTGCAGATTCAGTCTTCCCAGCATGGTGCAGGTCTACAATTTTGTTTCTGGTGCCCTTTGACAGCTCTTTGGTCTTGGCCATAGTGGAGTTTGGAGTGTGACTGTTTGAGGTTGTGGACAGGTGTCTTCTATACTGATAACAAGTTCAAACAGGTGCCATTAATACAGGTAACGAGTGGAGGACAGAGGAGCCTCTTAAAGAAGTTACAGGTCTGTGAGAGCCAGAAATCTTGCTTGTTTGTCGGTGACCAAATACTTATTTTCCACCATAATTTGCAAATAAATTCATTAAAAGTCCTACAATGTGATTTTCTGGATTTGTTTTCTAATTTTGTCTGTCATAGTTGAAGTGTACCTATGATGAAAATTACAGGCCTCTCATCTTTTTAAGTGGGAGAACTTGCACAATTGGTGGCTGACTAAATACTTTTTTGCCCCACTGTATACAAAGAGCAAACCATTAATGATATTCATTTAAATCTCTCCTGGCTCAAAGTACAGGAGAGATTGACTTCATTACTACTGTGAGTGCTATTAACATGTTGAAAGCACAGCGCTGTCTGTTTTTAAACAACTAGCACACAGCTCAGACACCCATGCATACCCCACAAGACATGCCACCGTCTCTTCACAGTCCCCAAGTCCTTAACAGACTATGGGAGGCGAACAGTACTACATAGAGCCATGACTACATGGAACTCTATTCCACATAATCAGGTAACTGTGTCAGGCAATAGAATCAGATTTTTTTTAAACAGATAAAAATACACCTTATGAAACAGCGGGGACTGTGAAGCAACACAAACATAGGCACTAAACACATGTACACATGGATTTTGTGTTGTAGGTATGTGCTAGTGGAGTATGGGCCTGAGGGCACTCACTTAGTGTGTTGTGAATTCTGTAATTAATGTATTGTAATGTTTTTAAAATTGTATAACTGCCTTAATTTTGCCGGACCCCAGGAAGTACTTGCTGCCTTGGCAGCAGCTTATGGGGACCCTTAATAAATACAAATACATAAAATATGCAACCAAGTCGAACTGAAATCCTATCAGAAACATGTTGGGTCGTTTTCACAGCTTTTGTATTTCCTTACAACCGGTCAAACTGATGTCAATTGGAAATTTGGCACTGAAAATGTTTCCCATTTTTCTTTTCTTTTTCCCCGATCCCTAAATGTCTTTGCTCTGCGAAAGAAGCAGGGATGACATTACTTTACCGATGTCAACTAGATTGAAGCATTCATTCTATAATTTATGACATTCTGGTGAGCAAGGGTTTATTTAGTATTCTAGGTTAATGTATACTGACAGAAAAAAAGCTGCATGTATTTAATCATGGACAAGTTGACTAACAAATTACAGAAAATCTAAGCAGAAACATATGTAAATTAGGCAAAGAAAATCCTGCATCCCCTGTCATAAAATCATTCTGCTGTCTCTGATGCGTGCGGGCATCAGATGTTCACTTCATCGCATAGTCAGGTGTTTGCAGATGGGTTATTAAATATTGCAGGCGGGTGCAGTTGAACAAACAGCTGATCCGTGCACCACTAATGGCCATCTCTGCTTTTCCTTCCCCAGAACATTCCAACCCTGGGGACCGTCGCCATAACAATGGCGCTGCATAACTGTGATGAGGTGGTGGTGGCTGGCTTCGGTTATGACATGAACATGCCTCACGCACCCTTGCACTACTACGAAACAGTCAAGATGTCCGCCATCAAAGAGGTGCGTGTTTTTGTTGCATTCATATCAACTGGAAATGGGTACATCTCAGTAGTCTTCGAGTGGCATGTCCTCTCCTTGTCTACGCTAAGTCAATGTGAAAGAACTGGAAGGGTGAAAACGCATTGTCAGTGCACAAATCCACTGTATTGCTTTCCCCGATCCTGTGTTTTCAGGAGAGTGCAGATGAGAGAGCGGAGACTACATTGGCTCCCCGCTAGACCTGTTAGACTGACGAGAGTGTTATTCCATTATCTGTGTCTTTTGATTGGCTCTCGTATCCCCCCTCCTCCCTTTGAACTATGACCAAATAAATTACCCCAAGACGGAGCGTTTTAATCCTCCACTCCAGACTTCATCAGTGTTCTGTTATTACAGATGTCACAGAGGGGAGCTGACGTAGGAACTATGAGCTCAGAATGATAACCTTTGTCTAAACTCCCAGTGAACTCCTGACATTTGCCATGTTGAGCAATGCAATCAATGGAAACATCATCTAGTAGGTATATAGTCATTGGAACACTAAAAGACTACCGCTCCCTCATGTCCTTCCGTTGGTGGTAATGTGCTGAGGTCACCTCTGAGGGGGTGATGAGATGCAGTATCCTTACTTACTCACTGTCTGACGTGAACTAGCCCCCTCCTTCAGCCAGCGTTACCCACCGTAGACACGAGATGGATCAAGGTGCACTTTGGGGTGTTTTTCAACTTTCTCTAGCTTAGTGTAAACAGGTCATACAGGAGTAAATGTAGAATACCACACTGTACAGCATGGCTGTACACAGCATTTGTATGTGTGTGAGATGTGAATGCAAATAAAGTTAAAGCAAGAGGGAGGTTGCTTCCATATCATCTACTTTCTGAACTAGCTCCTCATCCCTGGACTTTCAACCTGAATCAGATAGCAAGGCCTGAAGAGAGACACCGGTGTTACCGCTCACATGGGTTTCCCGACCATGCTCCCTGCAGAGCATTGAAACCCTAGCCCTGGTTCCGTGTGAGTGAGATCCGTCAGTGTCCAGGCCGACCCAGACAGGCCAGGGGCACTCGAGGTGCTCGGTCCCACAGCTTGGAGCCAGGTGGGTTCCCTGGGGCAGCTGTGGGACCAGGTTCAGCCCAGTCCTCGCACTCTCAGGCCCCAGAGCCCACCACCTGCTCTGGTTACACACTCTGCCAACCGGACTGAGGGCCTGGATCACAATGGGGAGGGAAACGCGGTGTGGCTCCATATACACACAAACACTCATCTATCACACATTTATCAGAAAAACAATACATGCTTTTACTAAAGTGCCTATGGCAAGGCTCTTAACCAGGTCAAGTGAAATATTTTGATGCAGAGAGATGATGCAAACAGAATAGAATGCAAGGAACGTCCTTCAAGTTTAGGCTGATGAGAACAGGGTCTTTGAACCTGAACTGCATTCATCTGACATTCTTCTTGTTTCTGATTGTGTTCCCTTGCACCTCCACAGTCCTGGACACACAACATATCCAAGGAGAAGGAGTTCCTCCGCAAGCTGGTGAGGGCCAACATCATCACGGACCTGACTAACGGGATCTGAGTCTGACCATCCAAGATGTTTGCCTTTTCCCAAAAGAACTACAGAACAGAGGATGCTGGGAATGAACCTGGGTGGTGGTGGTGGGGGGGGGGACCCTTAGAACCCAGACCCTGGTGGTCTGCACACTGTCTGAGTTTTTATGTAGAGGAGATTGAAGCGGATGACTTGAAGGAAAGGCGCACATATGTGCCTTCTGACCCAGAGGCTCCTGTCTGACACAGCCAGGAGGGACGGGCATGGATCGAACGCCAGTGAGCGGACAATCGGACAACCGCGTTTACCGTTTTGAAACCAGCGAGCATCGAATGAAACATGAGTGGTATGGAAGAGGAGGACGGAAGGTCTGACAGACAGATGTAGAGACTGACAGACTGCAGGAGAGAGACAGGGACAGATAGTTACAGCAGTGCCAAATGTACCTCGTTACAATGGGGGGAGGAGAATACCTCTCCCTCTACTGCCTGAATGTATTTACTTTAACAGTGTAAATGTCAAAGATTTTTACTATGCTTTTTAACAAGCTCCAGTGACCTCCACCCCATCCCCAGTACTCTCAGTACTGTCTTTCCCGGCGAGCCTCCTTCCAGGCCTGGCGGAGAGAAACCTTTTTCAAACCTCTATCTCCCCCTTCTCACTTCCATATCGGCAGGCGTTTTTGAGGCCACCGTGCGTTTTGAGATGAGCATTTTGGATTTTAACAGGAAGTTTAAACCTGGATTATTTTATCTTGGTTGAATTTATTTATAATTTAAGGCTGATAGAGCACTAACTTTCTTTTCCGTCTAACAGTTCGCCATAACTTGCTTCCTCAATGACTCACTGTGGTGTCATAAGTTGTTGAGTAGATGTCCCTCAAATCCTAGTATTTCTATTATGGCTCTTCAGAAAGTGTTGTGAATACCATTATGTGAGCGGTGGGGCAGCAGCCTAGGCCTAGATTACCAGCCACGCGGCGAGAGTGGCGATGGGAACTCTCCATTATTTGTGTGGTGCTGAGAAACATTCCTAATTTGTCCACGTGCAGAGCTTATGTTCCCTTCCGCCATGAAACTATATGTTGCCAAGTTTATTTTCCCTGACTCGTAGCACATGCGAAAATTGTTAACTTAACCTTTATTTTTATTTCTCCTGTTATGATGGTTGAATATACACCATCATGGAAACAGTGAAATGCCTGTTTTAGAGACAACAACCTGGTAGATGGATACACATTTAAAGGGCAAGCAGGTGTTTGTTTACGATAATTCTGTTTATTATCAGTTAATTATTACATGAATTAACCTTGCACAGGCTATATAAAGTTTCAATCTGTGGCTGGCAAAAGTTTGAGTAGCCAATTTTTGCAGCCTTATATAGCCTATTCGATTCTGGGAATTGTTTGTTTCAAATGAAACAATATTGAATGTAAAGGTATTGTTTTATGCCGGCTGTAGGCTTTCATTAGTTAAGAAGGCTAATTGGAAGGCTCTTTTTTAAAAGCGATTTGAGTTAATGTGCTGCATTGTGAATTATAAGAGAGGTTTATCATTCTTAGTTCATGGCATTCTTTTATCCAAATCTTGAATAGACATGCAGACAAATTAATACAGGGAAGGGGAACACCTATTACCCTCCTACTCTGGAGTCATAAAAACAATTTAAATATATACTTTTTTTGGCGGGTCACGGATCGGCTCTCTGAACAATTCTATGCGGTTGGTTCGGGTTGTGGAGAAAAATCTGTCCTGATGCTCGGAATTGATGTGCCTGACCCTTGCAAGATTGCAGTAAATGATCCACAGGAGTTGTATTATAATATCCTTTTGACTTGCAATACTGGTATCACAATGTGAAAGCTTACTGGTCCCAAGTTTCTCAGCAAAAAAAACGCCCATTTATTTGTTGTTGTTGTTAGTTACAGTTAAGTATTTAAGTGTTGCTCCGTTCAGTATTGACCAGATAAGACCACGCTATGGTTGCATTTTCTGCCTCCCTCGCCGCTTCCCTCAACATCTTCAACAAAACTTAAGAATGTCATTTTTAAGATTTGAATATTTAAAAATGTACCGAATGTAATAATCAGCTTTATATGGTGAATTTTATTCTGACATACGTTTTTTGTTTGTACCTTTTTTGGGGTGACATTTGAGTTGTTTTTTTGAAAGTCAGTCATTTTCTATGAGACTTTTTCAATGAATAAGAATTTATTTTGTGCTTCCTGGACTGGACAGGAATTTAAACAGAATTGACCCCAACCCTGTTTTTCCAGCCTGGTCACTAAGCAGAATATAGCTATTAAAACTGGAGACAACAATGACATCATACAGGAAACCTCACCATATCACTCATTGGGAGAGGTCTATATCAGTTATCACCTTGCCCTGTGCAATCAATCACTGGCAAGGTCATTACACTTCAAATCACAAGTGTTGCTGTTTCTTTTTATATTATATACAGTGGGGAGAACAATTATTTGATACTCTGCCGATTTTGCAGGTTTTCCTACTTACAAAGCATGTAGAGGTCTGTAATTTTTTATCGTAGGTACACTTCAACTGTGAGAGACAGAATCTAAAACAAAAATCCAGAAAATCACATTGAATGATTTTTAAGTAATTCATTTGCATTTTATTGCATGACATAAGTATTTGATCACCTACCAACCAGTAAGAATTCCGGCTCTCACAGACCTGTTCGTTTTTCTTTAAATAGCCCTCCTGTTCTCCACTCATTACCTGTATTAACTGCACCTGTTTGTACTCGTTCCCCTGTATAAAAAGACACCTGTTGTTAAGGTTTTCTTCTGTTGAAGGAGAGGCGGACCAAAACGCAGCGTGGTTATTTTGATACATCTTTAATAAAGATGACAATAGAACAATATACAAAAACAAGAAACGTGAAAAACCGAAAACAGCCCTATCTGGTGTAACAAACACAAAGACAGGAACAATCACCCACAAAACCCAACACCAAGCTACCTAAATATGGTTCCCAATCAGAGACAATGACTAACACCTGCCTCTGATTGAGAACCATATCAGGCCAAACACAGAAACAGACAAACTAGACACACAACATAGAATGCCCACTCAGATCACACCCTGACCAAACAAAACATAGAAACATACAAAGCAAACTATGGTCAGGGTGTGACACCTGTCCACATACTCAATCAAACAGACTCCAACCTCTCCACAATGGCCAAGACCAGAGAGCTGTGTAAGGACATCAGGGATAAAATTGTAGATCTGCACAAGGCTGGGATGGGCTACAGGACAATAGGCAAGCAGCTTGGTGAGACGGCAACAACTGTTGCCGCAATTATTAGAAAATGGAAGAAAATGGTTCAAGATGACAGTCAATCACCCTCGGTCTGGAGCTCCATGCAAGATCTCACCTCGTGGGGCATCAATGATCATGAGGAAGGTGAGGGATCAGCCCAGAACTACACGGCAGGACCTGGTCAATGACCTGAAGAGAGCTGGGACCACAGTCTCAAAGAAAACCATTAGTAACACACTACACCGTCATGGATTAAAATCCTGCAGCGCACGCAAGGTCCCCCTGCTCAAGCCAGCGCATTTCCAGGCCCGTCTGAAGTTTGCCAATGACCATCTGGATGATCCAGAGGAGGAATGGGAGAAGGTCATGTGGTCTGATGAGACAAAAATAGAGCTTTTTGGTCTAAACTCCACTCGCTGTGTTTGGAGGAAGAAGGATGAGTACAACCCCAAGAACACCATCCCAACCGTGAAGCATGTAGGTGGAAACATCATTCTTTGGGGATGCTTTTCTGCAAAGGGGACCGGACGACTGCACCTTATTGAGGGGAGGATGGATGGGGCCATGTATCGCAAGATCTTGGCCAACAACCTCCTTCCCTCAGTAAGAGCATTGAAGATGGGTCGTGGCTGGGTCTTCCAGCATGACAACGACCCGAAACACACAGCCAGGGCAACTAAGGAGTGGCTCCGTAAGAAGCATCTCAAGGTCCTGGAGTGGCCTAGCCAGTCTCCAGACCTGAACCCAATAGAAAATCTTTGGAAGGAGCTGAAAGTCTGTATTGCCCAGCGACAGCCCCGAAACCTGAAGGATCTGGAGAAGGTCTGTATGGAGGAGTGGGCCAAAATCCCTGCTGCAGTGTGTGCAAACCTGGTCAAGAACTACAGGAAACGTATGATCTCTGTAATTGCAAACAAAGGTTTCTGTACCAAATATTAAGTTCTGCTTTTCTGATGTATCAAATACTTATGTCATGCAATAAAATGCAAATTAATTACTTTAAAAAATCATACAATGTGATTTTCTGGATTTTTGTTTTAGATTTCATCTCTCACAGTTGAAGTGTACCTATGATAAAAATGACAGACCTCTACATGCTTTGTAAGTAGGAAAACCTGCAAAATCGGCAGTGTATCAAATACTTGTTCTCCCCACTGTATATATACAGTGCCTTCAGAAAGTATTCATGCCCCTTGACTTATGCCACATTCTGTTACAGCCTGAATTCAAAATGGATTTTCTCACCCATCTACACACAATAATTACATTTTTTTTTTTTTATTGTATCACATTTATTTCAAATAAAATACATAAATATCTCATTTACATAAGTATTCACAACCCTGAGTCAATACTTTGTAATCGCCGCCAAAGTTGCTTCTACATCTGTCTTTTTTTGGTTAAGTTTCTAAGAGCTTTGCACACTTGGATTGTACAATATTTGCCCATTATTCTTTTTCAAAATCTTCAATCTCTGTCAAGTGTATAGTTGATCATCTCTAGACAACTATTTTAAAGTCTTGTCATAGATTTTCAAGACGATTTAAGTCAAAACTGTAACTAGGCCACAGAAGCATTCAAATATATCTTGTTAAGCAACTCTAGTATAGATTTGGCCTTGTGTTTGAGGTATTGTCCTGCTAAAAGGTGAATTTGTCTGCCAAGTTTTCCTCTAGAATTTTCCCTTTGCTTATAGATGTATTTCTCTTACTTTTATCCCCCCAAAACTCCCTAGTCCTTGCCAATGACAAGCATACCCATAATGTGATGCAGCCACCACCATGCTTGAAAATATGAAGTGGTAATTGGATTTGCCCCTAATGTAATGCTTTGTATTTAGGACAAAAAGTTAATTTCTTTGCTACATTTTTTGCAGTATTATTGCAAACAGGATGCATGTTTTGGAATATTTGTATTCTGTCCAGGCTTCCTTCTATCCACTCTGTCAGTTAGGTTAGTATTGCGGAGTAACTGACTGGGTGTATTGATGCACCATCCAGAGCCTAATTAATATCTTCACCCCATGCTCAAAGGGATATTCAGTGTCTTCTTTAAAAATATATATATACACACATCTACCAATCAGTGCCCTTTGCGAGGCATTGAAAAACATCCCTTGAATCTGTGCTTATAATTCACTCCTCGATTGAGGGCCCTTACAATTATCTGTATGTGTGGGGTAGAGAGATTGGGTAGTTACTCCATTATCATGTCAACCACTATTATTGAACATGGAATGAGTCCGTGCAACTTATTATGCGATTTGTTAAGCACATTTTTATTCCTTAACTTATTTAGGCTTGCCAAAACAAAAGGGTTAAATATTTATTGATTCAAGACATTTCGGCTTTTAATTTTGCAATAATTTCTAATATTTTCTACAAACAAAATTCCACGTTGACATTATGGGGTATGGAGTACCACAGTATGTGTTAAAATACCAATAAATCCTAGTGGTCAAACAGGGAAATGGTTCCAATCGTTTCTCCACCATTCATTTTTCCCATAGGGGATTTTGGAAACACTCCAAATAAAGGGCCTGTGTTTCTGTGGGGCTTACCCTGGTATGACATTTGATTAACCATGTAAATCTCTCTCGGACAAAGTGACATTTATAAATATATATTTACTATCATGGCTATCATAAAGGACTACAAATGCCATGATGATCTGGATTGAAACTGCGAAATCGAGGCAAAGGTAAAAATCTCTGGATTAACCATCTAATGCTAGCTAGGTATAGTAATGAATAAATAGGCTACATTTCTTTAAATGGACAATAAATTGACACAATACCTGTTAGCAAAAGTATCAGTTATAGATGACGCTCGGGAGTTTTGCGTGATGTCTACTTTTATGCTAATTGGCATTTTTGAATCTGAGAGTAAGTAGAGCCGGATGTATTGATGAATGTCACCTCGTCCGAGAGATTTACATGGTTATCAAAACGTTATGCCAGGGTAAGCTTACACATTTCAAAAGTGAATGATGGAAACAGTATTGGAACCTGTTTTGACAGCTTGGTTTTATGGGTATTATGACACCTCCACTGTGGTGCCCTATTGTGTGTAGATCAGTGACACAACCTCAATTGAATCAATTTTAAATTCAGGCTGTAACAATAATTGGTAAGAGTGAAGCATTGTGGATACTTTCTGAAGGCATTGTATATACGTCTGTGTGTGTATATATATAGACTTTGTCCTATCTGCGACTTGTTAATAAATACATTGACCCTTTGGTCGCTTGGTAAGGTGATTGATGGATGGTGTGTGTTTATTTGTTTTGTTTGTTTTTGGTTAAAACATAAAGAACTGTCAATGGGTGGTCTAGTGTGCAGGCAACTAACTATCTGTGCAGGCCTTACTTAGGTTACAAGGCCCTGGTGTTCTTTCCTGTTCTGCAGCCCCCATACTATAGCTGTGTCCATTATTCTTTTATAGAGATTAGACTCCACAGGAAACATACTGTTAAGATTTTTTTTTAGCATTGGTCATTGGTCTAAGCCTGGAGCAGGATTTCCTGATTCCTGCTACCTGCTGAGAGACAGGAAATCATTTTTAAAGCCCTTTCCACTACTTCCTCTTGCACACTTTCTCTCTTCTTCACCTGCCAAACCCTTATGAAGATCTAGTTTCATTGTACAGTTGTGGCCAAAAGTTTTGAGAATGACACAAATATTAATTTTCACAAAGTCTGCTGCCTCAGTTTGTCTGATGGCAATTTGCATATACTCCAGAATGTTTTGAAGAGTGATCAGATGATGATCAGAAGTCCCTCTTTGCCATGCAAATGAACTGAATCCCCCAAAAAACCTTTCCGCTGCATTTCAGCCCTGCCACAAAAGGACCAGCTAACATCATGTCAGTGATTCTCTCATTAACACGGGTGTGAGTGTTGATGAGGACAAGGCTGGAGATCACTCTGTCATGCTGATTGAGTTTGAATAACAGACTGGAAGCTTCAAAAGGAGGGTGGTGCTTGGAATCCTTGTTCTTCCTCTGTCAACCATGGTTACCTGCAAGGAAACATGTGCCGTCATCATTGCTTTGCACAAAAAAGGGCTTCACAGGCAAGGATATTGCTGCCAGTAAGTTTGCACCTAAATCAACCACTTATCAGATCATCAAGAACTTCAAGGAGAGCGGTTCAATTGTTGTGAAGAGGGCTTCAGGGTGCCCAAGAAAGTCCAGCAAGCACCAGAACAGTCTCCTATAGTTGATTAATGTCAAACCTCGAGGCGGGTGGACAAACAAAAACCCACAAATTCTGACAAACTCAAAGCATTGATTATGCAAGAATGGGCTGCCATCAGTCAGGATGTGGCCCAGACGTTAATTGACAGCATGCCAGGGTGGATTGCAGAGGTCTTGAAAAAGAAGGGTCAACACAGCAAATACTGACTCTTTGCATTAACTTCATGTAATTGTCAATAAAAGCCTTTGACACTTCTGAAATGCTTGTAATTATACTTCAGTATTCCATCATAACATCTGACCAAAATATCTAAAGACACTGAAGCAGCAAACTTTGTGGAAGTTAATATTTGTGTCATTTTCAAAACTTTAGGCCACGACTGTAGTGGCCCAGAGGGACCCATCCAAACCAGGACACCGACTGTTGTAAGGATACTCTTAACATGCGCGCACACACAAATTATCTGGCAAATTATCTGGCACACATACATTGCCTAGTGAAACCCAGTCAACCCACCTCTTGCACAGTCTTCACATTTTGCTGCCTTACAATTCAATCTAAAAAGGGATTAAATCCGATCGTACCGATCTACACAACCTACTCCACATTTACAGAGTGAAAAATTGTCTTGATTGCATGTCTTCACACCCCAGAGTTTACACTTGGTGGAAGCGCCTTACAGCTGTGAATAATTTTTTATAAGATTATGCAAACTTTGCACAACTCTTAGGGCAACATACAGTGCCCTCTGTAATTATTGGGACAGTGAATAATTTTTTTCTTCTTTTGCCACTATACTCAAAGTTTTTGGATTTAAAATCAAACAATGACTGAAGTTAAAGTGCAGACTGTCAGCTTTAATTTGAGGGTATATCCTCATTTGGTGAACTGTTTAGAATTTACTGTACTTTTTGTACATAGTCCCTCCCATTTTAGGGGAGCAAAAGTATTGGGACAAATTCACTTGTGTATTAAAGTAGTAAAATGTCCCACATTCATAGCACGCAATGACTACATCAAGCTTGTGACTACAAATTTGTTGGAAGCCTTATCTCTGTTTTGGTTGAGTTTTAGATTATTTTGTGCCCCATAGATATGAATGGTAAATAATGTTTTGTGCCTTTTTGGAGTCATGTTTATTGTAAATAAGAATATAATGTTTCTAAACACTTCAACATTAATGTGGATGCTACAATGATTATGGAAAGTCCTGAATGAATTGGGAATAATAAGTGAGAAAGTTAGACAAATATCCGTAATCATGGTAGCATCCATTAGTTAATGTAGACGTGTTTAGAAACATTCTATTCTTATTTCTTGTAGTCATTGCATGCTAGGAATATGGGACCAAATATAACACTTTTGACTACTTTAATATACAAGTGAATTTGTCCCGATACCTTCGGTCCCATGAAATGGGGGGCGAGGGGAACAGTACAAAAATGTCATTTCTAAATGGTTAAACCGAAATGGATGAAAATACCCTCAAATTAAAACTGACCATCTACATTTTAACCTCCATAGTCATTGTTTGATTTCAAATCCAAACTTTTGTAGTATTGAGCCAAAAGAAGAAAAACATTTTTTTTTGTCAAAATTGCACAGACTCGGTGAATTTGGTTGGGAATCATTAGTCAGGTTTCCATTGACCCAGGTTTATTCGACAAAAGCGATGTCGCAGAATCATTGCGTCATGGAATGGAAACGGCAGTTATAGGGGACATTTTCTAAAGATCAACAAAAATGTTATCTGGTCGAAGGGTGGATTTTACTTTTGTAAAACTTCACTGCAAAAAAATATGGAAATTGTTTTTCAAATAAATGATTGCCAAATAATTTTTAAGGTACGTCATCACGTAACTAAAGCTCCACGCCACATTATTTGCTAATTCTACTGCCTGCAAAAACGTTTTTTTCAACTATTAAAACTCTTTCTTTGCAAGACACGGATTGTCCTGACTTTAATAAACTCCTGAATTGCTTTTCTGGTTGACTGGCAAGTTTCACCATCCAATTATTTCAGATCTACAGGATTGCATGTTTCACCATGGCACAGACTTTGGCGAAAAGTTGGCACATGAGAATTATTAGTGAAAGAGAGCGACCCCGGCTCTACATATTTTACTGGTTTGTTACTCACTGACCCTGCCCCCGGTTAAAGGGGAATAAAGTAGCCCAAGAGTTAAAACACAAGGAAGAGGAACATGGGGATGGAAAGTGGGCGAGGTAGTGGAATGATAGTGGTTTTGGAACAGAGGTAATGAACACACTGTTCATAATACACTGCTCAAAAAAATAAAGGGAACACTTAAACAACACAATGTAACTCCAAGTCAATCACACTTCTGTGAAATCAAACTGTCCACTTAGGAAGCAACACTGATTGACAATACATTTCACATGCTGTTGTGCAAATATCATAGACAACAGGTGGAAATTATAGGCAATTAGCAAGACACCCCCAATAAAGGAGTGGTTCTGCAGGTGGTGACCACAGACCACTTCTCAGTTCCTATGCTTCCTGGCTGATGTTTTGGTCACTTTTGAATGCTGGCGGTGCTTTCACTCTAGTGGTAGCATGAGACGGAGTCTACAACCCACACAAGTGGCTCAAGCAGTGTAGCTCATCCAGGATGGCTCATCAATGCGAGCTGTGGCAAGAAGGTTTGCTGTGTCTGTCAGCGTAGTGTCCAGAGCATGGAGGCACTACAAGGAGACAGGCCAGTACATCAGGAGACGTGGAGGAGGCCGTAGGAGGGCAACAACCCAGCAGCAGGACCGCTACCTCCGCCTTTGCGCAAGGAGGAGCAGGGGGAACACTGCCAGAGCCCTGCAAAATGACCTCCAGCAGGCCACAAATGTGCATGTGTCTGCTCAAACGGTCAGAAACAGACTCCATGAGGGTGGTATGAGGGCCTGATGTCCACAGGTGGGGGTTGTGCTACAGCCCAACACCATGCAGGACGTTTGGCACTTGCCAGAGAACACCAAGATTGGCAAATTCGCCACTGGCGCCCTGTGCTCTTCACAGATGAAAGCAGGTTCACACTGAGCACATGTGACAGACGTGACAGAGTCTGGAGACGCCGTGGAGAACATTCTGCTGCCTGCAACATCCTCCAGCATGACCGGTTTGGCGGTGGGTCAGTCATGGTGTGGGGTGGCATTTCTTTGGCAGGCCGCACAGCCCTCCATGTGCTCGCCAGAGGTAGCCTGACTGCCATTAGGTACCGAGATGAGATCCTCAGACCCCTTGTGAGACCATATGCTGGTGCGGTTGGCCCTGGGTTCCTCCTAATGCAAGACAATGCTAGACCTCATGTGGCTGGAGTGTGTCAGCAGTTCCTGCAAGAGAAAGGCTTTGATGCTATGGACTGGCCCGCCCGTTCCCCAGACCTGAATCCAATTGAGCACATCTGGGACATCATGTCTCGCTCCATCCACCAACGCCACGTTGTACCACAGACTGTCCAGGAGTTGGCGGATGCTTTAGTCCAGGTCTGGGAGGAGATCCCTCAGGAGACCATCCGCCACCTCATCAGGAGCATGCCCAGGCGTTGAAGGGAGGTCATACAGGCACGTGGAGGCCACACACACTACTGAGCCTCATTTTGACTTGTTTTAAGGATATTACATCAAAGTTGGATCAGCCTGTAGTGTGGTTTTCCACTTTAATTTTGAGTGTGACTCCAAATCTAGACCTCCATGGGTTGATACATTGGATTTCTATTGATAATTTTTGTGATTTTGTTGTCAGCACATTCAACTATGTAAAGAAAAATGCATTTAATAAGAATATTTCATTCATTCAGATCTAGGATGTGTTATTTTAGTGTTCCCTTTATTTTTTTGAGCTGTGTACTGTAACTGATAGCACAGGTAGTGCAACAAGGCAATTGAGAGCATCCTGTCGGGCTGTATCATTGTCTGGTAGGGCAACTGCACCACTAACAACCGCAGGGTCTCCAGAGGGTGGTGTGGTCTGCACAATGCATCACAGGGGGCAAACTACCTGCCCTCCAGGACACCTACAGCATCCGATGTCACAGGAATGCCATAATGATCAAGGACAACAACCTGTTCACCCCCCTATCATCCAGAAGGGGAGGTCCGTACAGGTGCATCAAAGCTGAGATCGAGACAGAAGCTGCACGCACACCATCCCACAAGTCCGGAGATGTGAGTCCAGTTGTTGATGGGCAGAGACAGAGATGTTGCTCTCTGTCACTGCTTGAGGGAGACTGCAAGTATTGTGTGACGTGCAGAGTCAAGAGGATGTGCAGATGTCCCGCCCCCTAGTAACCTCCTTAGCAACCTATCTGCGCACAGTTCAAACAGGACAGAGAGTTTGAGAGGCAGGTTTATGGTACCCCCTAGACTCTCAGTCGCCAGTGGTCATAGGGGATGGGGAGTGCAGTGTGCAGCTCAGTTGTGAGGTGCTAATAATAGTCGCTGGCAGGGACTTTGTAATAGCCACCCCTAAATATGAGCAGCATATTTACAAAATAAGGAATTCCCTGCTGGAATGTCAGTCTAGAGCCCGCTGGGTCCAAGGCAGGTCCGGCCACCCCATCAGAGGCGGGCAAGGAGAAGCCAGGTTCAGAGTGCTGAGGGCATCCATAGGGTGCCGAGGTGTGGCTCCCCCACAGAGGTGGGCCAGACCCCCAGGAGGGCCCCCGTGTCCAGGGCCGGGGAGGAGAGCAGGCCCAGAAGCAGCTGCTCCCCAACTGAGACAAACCAGGCCCCAGCAGCGGAGAGCAGGTGTGGGCGGTGTTTCCCCCACAGAGGCTGGCTGTGCCACAACAGAGGAGAGCAGGCATGGCGGTGGCGGTTCCCCAACTGAGCCAGGTAAGTCTCTGGTGCAGGAACCAGAGGAGGGCCTAGGGCAGGCCCCGGAGAAGGCCCAAATGGTAGACCCAGGGCAAGGATCTGATCAGGATGGTGGCTGGTGAGTCCAGGGCAGATAGTGGATTAGTTCGGTCCCCAGGGACAGGAATAGGTAGTGCTTCTGGAACACGACACTGGGGGGCGAAGTCTGGGTGGTCAGCCCCAGTCCTATCGGGGTTGAGTCAAGCAGCAGCAGGACCAGGATTGGATCTGGGTCAAGTGGTGCATGCTGGGTAGGGGCCATCTTGGACACCCCGAACGGGACCCAGGGCTGTGTCAGGTGAAGCGGTACTGTCAGTGGCTGTTGACAGTGGTGTGGCTGGGTTCCCCCATGGGCCCAGGTCACCCCTGGACCGGTCATCGGAGGTAGCAGCAGACAGGTACGGTGCTGCTGGAGGGTCCCCTAGTGCAAGGACAGGCAGAGAGTCAGAGGCAGACACGGCCTCTGTCGCTGGCGACAGCTCGCCAGGTAGCTCTGGCTGGTGATGATCTGGTGGCGGTGAGGAATAGAGTCCAGTCAGCAACATAGGCACACTACCATGTGGCGATGCTGCTGGAATCGCATTGACCGCCCAAGCCAGGGAGGGGGTTCCCCCAGAATCTCCAGCAGTGGAGGGGGGATGGGTAATTACATCTGGTGTGGGCTCAGTCTCCGTAGCAGGCAACTCTTGGGGACCAGCAAGGGCTTTAGGACATGACGTGTCCCTGCCCGGTCTCAGTCACAGTCACACCTGGCAATGGTGCCAGGATCAAAAACACATTCTTGCTGCTGTCCTCCATATGACTGGCTGATGTTCTCCACTGCAACCTGTTGGAGAGGGCTCCGCTGACAGGAAGAATCCCGGGATCTGGTCTTCTGTTGCATAATGCGAAGAACACTGTATATTCTGCTCAATACGGGCAAAACGTGCTTCCTGTGATATTTACAGCGTTGTCCACGGCGCTGCAACTTCCCAACGTAGAAGAATAATCCACACGCTGGGTTGTTGGGGATGCGACCCCACCTGGTCCTGAGCAGTATCCCACAGGTGGAGGAGACGGGCCATAGGGTCCATGCTGCACCGTCGGCAGGTGTGGGGCTCCCATAGACTACACAGAGGGGGTATAATACACATGGTCGTAGTTTACTGGATACCCCAGAGCCATACTCCATTGGACTACAGGTTGGCTGTGTGGAAAATACCCTGTGTGGTCTCTGGGCCGCCATATTGTGGCGGTGTCAGCAAAGTCACAAATCCGTCTCGAAGGACCATAAAAGAGAGCGACCCAGATCTACGTATTTTACTGGTTTGTGACGGGTTAGAGGGGAATAAAGCATGCCAAGAGTTAACACAAACAGGAACTTGGTTTAAACACTAAGGAAGATTCACATGAGGATGAAAAGTGGGAGAGGTTATAGAATGATAGTGGAATGGTAGTGCTTCTGAAACAGGAGAGACAGAGGTAATGAACACACTGTACACAATACTATAACTGACAGCACAAGTAGAGCAACAAGACTATTAGAAAGGGAAGGACTGTATGAAAATGTATATGCTACCTGCACATATGACTATACAGCTATCCACAAAGACGGCATCCAGCAATAGTAACAACTAGCTATTAAGAACAATATATACATGTCACACAACTCACTTTGGGCACGCACACATTCCACAAGTCCAGAGATATGAGTGAGTCCAGTTGTTGATGGGCAGAGACAGAGATATTGGTCTTTGCCACTGCTTGAGGGTGACTGCAAGTATTGTGTGACGTGGAGTCAAGAGGATGGGCAGATGTCCGGGCCCCTAGAAAACTATGAGGGCACAGGTCAGACAGGTCAAAGAGCGTTTGAGAAGCAGGTTTATGGTACCCCCTAGACTCTCAGTCTCCAGTTGTGGGGGATGGGGAGTGGAGTGTGCAGCTAGCTCATTGTGGTGAGGTGCTAATAATAGTCACCGGCAGGGAATTTTTTATAATTAGAATATGGCAAATATTAATAAATTATTGCATTCTATCCATGTTGGATTTCACGGGCTACATGAAACGGATAGGTGGGAGGGCATTTAGTCTGTCGCCAATTTATTAATGCGCAATTTGCCTAAGTGGGTAATGGAACAGTAGCGGTGCGTGGGTAAAATCACTAGGGAAGCTAATCCCCCCCAAAAAAGCCATATTACTACCTATGTGTTGTGATTATTGCGTTGTTTTCTATATAACCTGTTAGTTCATATGCCTTGTGACTGTGACATATAGGCCGAGACAATAAGAATACACAGTGGCAGAATAAATTCAACCACACATTTATTTCATTACAAAACCGGAGAGCAACATCTGTCCGGTGAAGTCCACAAATCATATTGCATGTAACAAACAGTTAACATGACCTACATCATGGTCAAGCAAGTTAATGTTTCCGACATTTTCAGGCAACTTAAAAACTATTGATTTAGAACCACGGAGAGTTACCCCAAGTCGCAAAGAAAACAGGAGCTGCCGCCACTATTCCAGCACCATTTAAAATTCAACATTTCAACATCATCGATCTAATCACCTATGCTTAGTCTAATATAGTAACAACTAAAAGATACGAAAAATAATTTTGCCCAACAACGTAAGCTAAATAGGATGTGGCTGTCCATGGTTCTGATTTGTGTGTGTGTGTGTGTGCAAGTAGAGAAAACATATTGACTCACCCTACTTGTAGAGAAACGCCAATGCCATCCTCTCAGGCCAGGGGCACAATGTATGAATTTATGGTTGGATCAGAATCGGCGTTATAATCGGAATTGTGGTTTTACCTAATTTGGCCAGTAAATCCAAATCCCTATCTCCATCCATGGCTAATTTAGGAAAGGGATTATTTTAGCTTGCTAGCCACTGGAGGAAAACAACACTTAGAGATGCGGCAATTCAAATTTTTTTCTGTCAATAATGACGGTTAATAATGACATTTGGTCTGAAGCCAAATTCAAACTGGCTTCCCTTTACACTTTTTTTGGTGTGTGCCAGGACCATTCACAGCTGAGCTCGCTCAGTTTAGCTCAATGCTGATATGGCTATTATTATTTATTCATTTGTATCAAGGGAGGCCAAATTTTCGCTGGCTTCCCTTGCATTCAATGCTATGGGCGGCAAAGATGTCATACTCTTTCTGACCAGGCTATACATACTGAGACAGAGGCGCTGTTTCGTTCGCTCTGAGGCTTACTCCAGTGAGATACATTCAACCTCTTGCGAATTGAAGGACATTTATGAAACACAGAGAAGAGAGGAAACTAAATTCTTCTATTTTTTTTTCTTGGTACATTTTTTGAGGAAGGCAGGCTTCCCTTGGCATCCATGAATACACAACACTGTAATGGAAACACTTCAACCACTTTTATTCGACACTGCAGGATTTATCTAAACGTTTTTGTGATGTCATTACGTCCAGCTGTTTTTATTGACACAATAAATGGTTAAACATTTGTTACTTAACTAGGCAAGTCAGTTAGAAACAAATTCTTATTTACAATGACGGCCTACCGGAGAACAGTGGGTTAAATATCTTGTTCGGAAAGACAGATGTTTATCTTGTAAGCTCGGGGATTCGATCCAGTAATCTTTCGGTTACTGGCCCAACACTCTAACCACCTGCCGCCCCAGGTTAAATGTAAACGCACTGTAGCAGGCAATGTGAAGTCTCTACTTTCTAAAGGCACTGTAAAGTCTGCCCAGGTGCTTTCCCCTAGTATTAAGTCTGGCGTGTAGACTTTCACTAGGTACTGATCTATGCAAACGGAAGTGGGAGCGAGTGAGAGAAATTACTTCTGCACAGCTGCTGGTGCGGTAAGCGAATTTCGAGTGGGGGACGCTGGAGCATTTTAAAAGGCCAGTGGGGGTGTTCCATCCTGCCGTTGAAAGGGTGCCAGCAACACCGGGCCCATTACACGCGGCTGGCCACTAACACGCCGCTCTCACGGCTCTGTTGGCTCTGAGTCAACAGACTTTACTATCACCACGGCTCGCCCCAACCACGCTCTGCCTCCCGGGTGGCGAATATGTGCGGCCTGCGGCCCTTCAGCGGACTCCCCTTTTATTCCCGGCGACAGGTTCTGCACTCCGCCTCCTCTCCGTGGGCTTGGAATGGGAAGGGTGTGACCCCTGGGCCGAAACCTAAACTCCTCGTAAATGTCGAGGACGTGTGAAAGGGAAAGAAGGCACGCACACACAGACAGGAGAACAACATCCGCCTTTCACTCTGTTTACTTTAGAGAGGGTAAACTGAGACAATGGAGAACACCCTCTCTGTCCTCGTTTTCTCACTCTCTGACCCGCGCTGTCCCTCTTTTTACCCATCCCTCTCTTCGGTCCATGGCATTTGGGGACATAATCGGTGTCAGGTTTATGGCTTTTTTTAATACTGGATCGATAATGTGATAAACGATCTTCAGAAAACGTTTATATATATACGCTATTCAAAAGTTTGGGGTCACTTAGAAATGTCCTTGTTTTTTATAGAAAATCACTTTTTTTTTGTCCATTTAAAATAACATCAAATTGATCAGAAATACAGTGTAGACATTGCTAATGTTGTAAATGGCTACTGCAGCTAGATTTGTAATGGAATATCTACATAGGTGTACAGAGGCCCATTATCAGCAACCATCACTCCTGTGTTCCAATGGCACGTTGTGTTAGCTAATCCACAAATGCTGGAGCATCAGCATTTGTGGGTTCGATTACAGGCTCAAAATGACCAGAAACAAAGAACTTTCTTCTGAAACCCATCAGTCTATTCTTGTACTGTGAAATGAAGGCTAATCCATGCAAGAAATTGCTAAGAAACTGAAGGTCTTGTACAACACTGTGTACTACTCCCTTCACAGAACAGCGCAAACTGGCTCTAACCAGAATAGAAAGAGGAGTGGGAGGCCCCGTGCACAACTGAGCAAGAGGAAAAGTACATTAGAGTGTCTAGTATGAGAAACAGACAAGTCCTCAACTGGAAGCTTCATTAAATAGAACCCGCAAAACTTCAACAGTGAAGAGGCGACTCCGGGATGTTGGCCTTCTATGTCTAATGTCCATTGCTCGTGTTTCTTGGCCCAAGCAAGTCTCTTCTTATTATTATTGGTGTCCTTTAGTAGTGGTTTCTTTGCAGAAATTTGACCATGAAGGCCTGATTCACACAATCTCATCTGAACAGTTGATGTTGAGATGTGTCTGTTACTTGAAATCCGTAAAGCATTTATTTGGGCTGGAGTTTCTGAGGCTGGTAATGAACTTATCCTCTGCAGCAGAGGTAACTCTGGGTCTTCCATTCCTGTGGCGGTCCTCATGAGAGCCAGTTTTATCATAGCGCTTGATGTTTTTTTGCGACTGCACTTGAAGAAATGTTCAAAGTTCTTAACATTTTCCGTATATACTGACCTTCATGTCTTAAAGTAATGATGGACTGTTGTTTCTCTTAGCTTTTTTGAGCTGTTCTTGCCATAATATGGACTTGGTCTTTTACCAAATAGGGCTATCTTCTGTATACCAACCCTACCTTGTCACAACACAACTGATTGGCTCAAACGCATTTAAGAAGGAAATAAATTCCACAAATTAACTTTTAACAAGGCACAACTGTTAATTGAAATGTACTCCAGGTGACTACCTCGTGAAGCTAGTTGAGAGAAATCCAAGAGTGTGCAAAGCTGTCATCAAGGCAAAGGGTGGCTATTTGATGAATCTCAAATATAATATATATATAGATCTGTTTAACACTTTTTTGGTTACTACATGATTACATATGTGTTATTTCATAGTTTTGATGTCTTCACTAATATTCTACAATTTAGAAAAAGTAAAAATTAAGAAAAACCTTTGAATGAGTCGGTGTTCTAAAACTTTTGACCTGTAGTGTATATGTCAGTAAGCGTCAGCAAAAAGCATAATTCAATTGTTGCCAGCAGCACAGCAAGTCACCAACGCTCTGGATAACATGAAAACAGCCTAAAATTGTCAGAGTGAGATGTTCTGTCATTGTTTCTGGAAGTAGCTAGCAAGCTAGCTAACCTTAGCCAGTTAGCTTGGGTGCTTGACTGCCGTTGTGAGGTCAGAACGCTCAGATCAACCCTTCTCCTGGGCCAGAGCGTCCAGTGTGTGCTCTGAACACTCTGAGAGCTAAACGCTCTGAATTTACAAACGGACAATCTGACAACGCTCTGAATTTACGAACTTCCAGAGCACACTCTGGCACTCCAGTGTGAATTTTATGAGCACACCCTCAAATGGCAACAACAGGAACCCTTCAGAAGCAGATAGATTAACATCTGGAATAGCAGCTTTCTGGTATCATCTGTCATTACTGGAACATTCTCTAATTACAATTGCGGTGGTTAAAGTGCTACCAAGGCGTATAAACAACTTCACAGGCTTATGGGGAAAACAAAAATAAACACTAAGTGACAAACCCCTTGACTTTTTCCGCATTGAATTTAAAATTGATTAAATTGAGATAATGTGACACACTCCATAATGTCAAAGTGGAATTTAAAAGGAAAATCTTTATTTAACTCTGCAAGTAAGTTAAGAACAAATTCTTATTTACAATGACAGCCTACCGGGGAACAGTGGGTTAACTGCCTTGTTCAGGGGTAGAACAACAGATTTTTACCTTGTCAACTTGGGGATTTGATCCAGCCACCTTTTGGTTACTGGCCCAACGCTCTAACCACTAAGCTACCTGCCACCCCAAAATGTTACAAGCCCAAATATGTTCAGGAGTAAAAATGTGCTTAACAAGTCACATAATAAATTGCTTGGACTCACTTTGTGTGCAATAATAGTGTTTAACATGATTTTTAAATGACTACCCCATCTTTGTACCTCACACATACAATCTGTAAGGTCCCTCAGTCGAGCAGTGAATTTCAAGCACAGATTTAACCACAAAGACCAGGGAGGTTTTCTAGTGGTTCACAAAAAAGGCACCTATTGGTATAAAACTAAAAAAATAGACATTGAATATACCTTTGAGCATGGTGCGGTTAATTACACTTTGGATGGTGTATCAATCCACCCAGTCACTATAGATACAGGCTCCCTTCTTAACTCAGTTGCCGGAGAGGAAGGAAACCACTCAGAGATTTCACCATGAGGCCAATGGGGATTTTAAAACAGTTACAGAGTTGAATGACTGTGATAAGAGATAACGTACAGTAGGATGGATCAACAATATTGTAGTTACTCAACAATGCTAACATAAATGACAGAGTGAAAATAAGGAAACTTAAACATAATACACATATTCCAAAACATGCATCCTGTTTGCAATAAGGCACTAAAGTAAAACAATGTGGCAAAGACATTCACTTTTTGTCCTGAATACAAAGTGTTGTGTTGGATTTGCCCCAAACCTAACACATTACTGAGCACCGCTCTTCATATTTTTTGCATCATGTTATGGGTATGTTTGTCATCGGCAAGGACCAGAGAGATGTTTAGGATAAAAAATAAATAGATCTAAGCACAGGCAAAATCCTAGAGGAAAAACTAATTCAGTCTGCTTTCCAACAGACACTGGAAGACAAATTCACCATTCAGCAGGACAATTACCTAAACCACAAGGCCAAATAAATAGTCACTACTTACCCAGATAACATTGAATGTTCTTGAGGGGCCTAGTTACAGTTTTGACTTAAATTGGCTTTAAAATCTATGGCAAGACTTGAAAATGGCTTTCTAGAAATGATCAACAGCCAACTTGACAAAATAATGGGCAGATATTGTACAATGTAGGTGTGCAAAGCTCTTAGAGACTTACCCAGAAAGACTCACAGCCGTAATCACTGCCAAAGGTGATTCTAACATGTATTGACACAAGGGGTTGAGTACTTATCTAATCAAGATATATTCATATTTTCCATACATTCCTTAAGAATGTTCAAATGTTTTTATTCACTTTGACATTACAGAGTATTTTGTGTAGATTGTTGACAGAAATTACAATTTAAATCCATTTTAATCCACTTTGTAACACAACAAAATGTGGAATAGGTTAAGGGTTGGGAATACTTTCTGAAGGCACTGTAAGCGGTGGTTGTTGACTGTTTGCATAAACACTGCCAAAACAAGCCTTGAGAGACCATTCATGAAATGAAAATCCCCAAAATATTTTCTGGGAAATATTCAATTCATGATTTATTTCATAAATTGACAAGCGCTAAAATGGCATTCACCTAAATTTGGACTGTCTTAGTAAAAAATATATAATGTAATTTAGCAGACGCTCAATAGCGATTTGCAGTCATGCATGCATACATTTTATTTAGGGGTGGTCCCGGGAAGCAAACCCACTCTATCCTGGTGGACTTTATATTACCTTGTCCTTCAACCTAGATTTGATGGAGGTCCACTCTTGTAAAGAGAAAAGCTAAAAACAAACTTGCACATGACAGTTGGACAAGACCCAAGGAGGAAAGGCACCTTGGGATAGACGAGGGTGGGGGCAGTGAACGGACCTGTGCACTAGATGAAACTGGAGAAACCCAAAGGGAACCGAACTCTCTTAAAAACTGTCCCTCACATCTGGAGGGTGCACCATACTCCTACCCCCCTCCAACCTTCTCATAATTCCCCCCCCCCATCCGGGACTGGGACAGCCCTCTATCCTGTCTAGAAACAGGGCGGGACACGGTCAGGTCCAACGGCCCAGACGTCCATCTGGTAACCGTGGAAACTGCTCTGGACAGCCGCCTGCTGAGCAGTACAGGTACTTGAGAACTCTGCGTCTGCTAAGACACATTTTGGTAATAATAAAGTGTCCTGTGTGCGCTGGACTGGAGCGAGAAGCCCTATTAACAGGACAATGGCTTTGCCTTGCAGCTGGCCAGTGACTTACTGGCATAACTACATAACCAACTATTAAGTCATTCATCTTTTCATCTCGGGCATCTGTTTTAGGTGACTATCTAAGACATTTCATGAAAAGTGTGATGAGGAAATGAGTTTGAAAGTATAAGTAGGCTATGGAAAAAGGCATGTTATATTATATGTGAAGTAGCCTGTCAGATTAAGTGTAGTACAAAGTACGGATTTGTCATTGCAGGTTGAGTCAGTATGTCATATTCATAAGAGGTAAGAAGTAATGTCTGTTTGTATTACACTTTGTATTGTTCCGCAGCCAATTCAGTTGCAGGTAAAAGGTTGGCAGTCATTTAACTTGTCATTTATCCAAAACCTTAGTTGACTACATTTCTCTGACTCGGCTATTCCTGGGAGTACTGGAGGACCCAGGGCTCAGAGTTACTGGCAGAGATTTCACCTATTGACGTTACCGCCTTGTGGGAATGGGAGGAGCAAGGTGACACAGCATATTACGTGAGGTGACATGCAGCATATTATGCCCAAAGTAGTGTTCGGAGTGTGTGTGTGCTTTAGTGTGTGTGTGTGTGTTCTTGGTGCCTGAGAGTTTGTTGTCCTTGTGCACATGGGCTTAACTGTGGGTATACACAAAGCTGTGCTGTGAAGTCGCACACAATGCCGCACAAGTTCATTACCGTCTGTCAAAGTGATGGCTTGGTACCCAGTACCGCAGAGAGGGGACTGCTCTTGTCATAAAGCCATGCATTTCAAAGCACATTTTTGGTTATTTAAAGGCCCAGTGCAGTCAAAAACATGTTGTTCCTGTGTTTTATATATATTTGGAATAATACTGTGAAATTGGGATTATGACGATAATGCCCTTTTAGTGTCAGAGCTGTTTGAAAAGACTGCCTGAAGTTTCAGTCCGTTTTGGTGGGATGGAGTTTTGGCCTGCCTGGTGACATCACCAGGCAGTAAATTAGTTAATAGACCAATTAGAAAGAGAGTTCCAAACCTCTCTGCTTATCACAGCTAGTTTTTCGTTTTCCCCTCCCCAATCAGACCACTCCCAGACAGTCCTAGCAAAATTCTTGCTTGAGAAATTGCTCTTCGCAAAGAAGCTATTTTGTTTCCTTTTGACCATTTTAATTTAAAACAATCCCAGTAAGGTACTTAATTGTTGCTCAGATATAATTTGAGATAAAATTGTTGCATTGGACCTTTAAGTAGCAATGCCGATGGAACTGATGTCATGGCTGTAAAATAAAGTTGCCAGTGAGAAAACATATATGTAGGCAGCACTTATTGCTAAAGGCATGTTCAAAGAAAACATTGTCAAGCTCCTCTTCAAAAAGCATTGAAACTGTCATCCATTAGTTTCTGTGTTCTTGTGGTTCATTTTCACTCTTCAGCATTGATGCGGTTTTATGCCTATGGTTTCACATTTCCGTCTCTAACTGTGTGAGGGTCATCCAAAGAAATGTAGTAACCATGTATTGCTTAATCCTCCCCCATCTCCCCTTACCCAGGTTTTCCCTTACTTGACGGTCCCTCTCTGGCATAGGCACAGAACAGCCCACTTGTTGTTGAACCTGCCGTGAGGTGCTGTACACATTCCTGCCTGCCACAGTCAGCTGTGTGTTTTGTTACCCAGGTTCTATTTATAGGGGGGCGCGGATCCTCCCCTGCGTTTGTCTCTGTCTTGTGTGTGGGGGAGCGGGGCGCTGTTTGCCCAGGATTTGTGCTCTGCAGGCCCCACTGTTTGCCCAGGAGGGAGTTCCCCCATTGTGCAGGTGCTGGAGGGCTGGCCTGGTAAGGGGGTGGAAGGTGTGGTGGGTTGGGTTGGGGTGCGAGGCCCTGGAGTTGAGGTGCGTGCTGTACGGTGCAACCATAAACCTGGCCTGAAGTGTGTCAGGCAGGCCCTTTCTGAAGGAATCCCCCTCACTGCCTCTGCCCTCGATCCATCCCTCTCGCCATGGGTGACAGTAGCCTTGGTGACACAGTCTGTAAGGGAGGCCCTGTGTGACTATATAAACATGGAGTGGAGGTTGGCAAACATAAACGAGTGTGTGTGTGTGTGTGTCTTGTTGGTTGATGAAGAATGTAAGAAATGCAGTAAAAATTCTCAAGTTTATGGGACTCGGAGCATAAACAACTTGGGAGTCAGTCCGTGGGCGATGTGGCAATTCTTAGAAGAACATGCATCTCCTCGAAATATATGTAGGACTCCTGTTCTTATTTTTTCTCAGAACCTTGTTGTCAATACTGACACCGACAGGTCTCCAGATCCAAACACAAAAGCAATTAAAATATGACAATTCCAGTGCGCCCTCTCTCCATGAACACAACTATGTTTTAGCTATGTTGAGGGGCAGGAGAAATCACTGCACTCTCACAGCGTCCGTTCTCTCTGGTTTCACAAGACTTTTGACAGGCAGAGCAGCGTGGTGAATATTTAGCCTCCAGTGCTTGTGTATTGTATGGTGTTTCTGTAGTGTGCGGCAGAATAGACACAAGAGCGGCAAAGGCTGAACATTGGATTTTAAAAAATTGTCCTAGGTGTGTCTGATATTTCCTCAACAAAGATCGATGGGATAGCGTACAATATTTGGAGCTTCTGTAATAGTTGCAAAGTCACCACGTAATGACATGGAGCATGGAGTTGAAATGTTGCAAATGCGTTTATCCTCAGTTGCTGAGAAGTAGATTTTGACGCGCGCAGGGTCTCATCAATAGTCTTTGAACCTGAGGTATACGTGTGAAAAATAACAGGTACCAAAGACAAGAACGGCATCGAGTTCCAAGGTCTGAATGAGAGACACTATAGACAACGTTTCTGTAACAAGGACATAGCCGGAATGCAGTTATATCCCAAAAAATCGAACGTGTATCTTGGAAATGTTATGTTTTTAAATTTTATTGTGGAATAACCCAGGAATAGCCTAAAGGTTATGAGCGTTCTTGGCGCGTTGTTTACTAATTTCTCAACTCAATGTTTGGAGGCAAGACTGAGCAAGTCCTAAAGGTAAGGGTGAACTTAATATACACGTTATATTGCTTTGTATGTTTAAAAATGGTTTATAATTGTCAATAACAATGCCTGATACATAAGACGATGAGTCTGTAATTTATCATACATGAACCCTCTCTCTCTCACACACACACTCACAAACAGCAAAGAAAGTGTGTTCATTTAATAACGTTTCTTTGAAATGATAAAGCCTTTGACATTTCTACAGATGTGCCCAACATTAAATAATTAACGGAATGTTCCCACGAGATTTAAGTTAGCCAAAAATGTACTTGCAGTGCCTTTAATTTCAAATGGCCCCTTGCAGGGACAGCGTGCAGCATACATATTTTGGTAATGTGCGTATTTATCTGTACTATTCAACTTTTTACGAAATTAAAACTATATTTATACACATTGTGTTCCTATGCAGGGTGAAACTGAAAGGATTTGGTGGAGAGGAGAAGAGAAAGGCTTGGCCGCATAGAGGGAGGCGCCTTTCGCGCTCTCCTGAAACCAAAGCCTTTGAATTGTTGTTTTTTTGTTCACTTCAGGCAAAGAGGAGATAACCTGAAAAGTTGGACGCTTGAAAATGATGTGCATTTAAAGGACATCATTGTGTGGATTTTCACCGCCAAGACATGCTCCACAGCCGACCAGGAGCACGCTGGGGGAAAGGGTCTGACCTCTCCGGCGTGCGCTCAGACTGGACTTATACGCAAGGGATAATCGGTAACGCACAATTTTCCTTTGAATTCTACAAAAAATATATATATTTGTTTGAGTAGGAAATAATGAATTTAGACTACATGAGGTATTTAATTCATTTAAAACTGATTTTTGATAAATTGATTAAATTCCTATTCCTTTACTTGCGTGTTATGGTACATTGCTGCTATGAAAGCCACATTCCTTACCTGTCATTAGTCATTACCCTTCTCTTAGTGTTTGCTATGCCAACAATTAAATGGCTGGTTTGATGTCAAAGGCTTTCTTTTCACAGCAGCTGCTTTTGTCATGTAAAACTCTTTTTGATCACACCTGCCACCTGTTCTGGCCTGACTTGTTGAGTCACCAGATTTTTTTTTATTACATACCCATTGGGAGTATTTTTGTCATAAATGTTTATCTGTAATGCCACAAACTGATTCTGCCTCTGTAAACTGATTGAACACTATCGTCATATTAATAATACAGCCTTTCTAACCTTTCTGATTCAAATCAGTCCTAAAAAGCTTATTCTGTGTGTAAATTGAACCTGCCCAATGTAGATTGGCTACAGTATAGGTTATCCTTGACCTGTTCTTGTGCCAATTCCCTGGTAATCTCTTACTCTGAGGAAACAGTGGCAGCTAGGAAGTCTTAGTGTGTGACCCTCTCCAAGGGTGGGCTGCAATCTGAATATCAAAGCATTGTTCACACACGTGCTAATGTTCAGCGTGTACCCCCCCTCAAAGCATGCATACAACCTCACACATACAGACGTATCCATTTCCCCTGATTTCCATTGCCTCCCAGGTGCTAGAGACATTTTTGGTCATTTAGCAGACACTCTTATCCAGAGCAACTTACAGAAGCAATTAGGATTAAGTGCCTTCCTCACAGCCACACCGCCAGATTTTTCACATTGTCAGCTCAGGGATTTGATCCAGTGACCTTTCAGTTACTGGCCCAACGCTCTAACAGCTAGGCTACCTACAGTATTAGTCTGCTTTCTTAGTTGACTTTATACTCACCTCTAATGGGAAGGCTGATGCAGTGGCGGCTTTAAGTCTCAGTGTTTCGTCGGGCACTTACTGGACCTCTAGCATCCCAGTAGCACAGTGTAGATTGGGGAGGTCAGGGAACTGGGTCAAATTGTATACGTTTGAAGATGAATTCCAAACTCAAGGTGGCTCATACTGTTAGCTACTCTGCAGTCTGTAGGGAAATCAAGTTCCCACAGAATGAAACACGGGCGATGTCAATCCACCAGCATTGATACGAGTTGCAGAAATTAAACTCGGAATCAGCAAAAGAGTAGAAAGATGATATTGTCCAACCTTCGATAAAAAGGGCTCTGCTTTTATACGCAAACAATGTTTGTGCGTGCATGTGTGAAGTGAGGCTATTTCACTTCCAGGTAGTATTGTGTGTGTGTGTGTGTGTGTGTGTGTGTGTGTGTCTGTGTGTGTCTGTGTGTGTGTGTGAGCATGAGATCTGTGGTACCTGAGGTATCTCACATTCTCCTGTGATCCTTCCACTGGTTCCACTTTCCCGGGTCAAAGGTCATGGAGGTCTGCAGCCCGGTTAGGGATCAGATCAACTGGACACTCTTTTTTTCCCTTTTCCTACAACCTCCCTCTGTGTGGCCTGCATGGTCTGTTTAAACAAGCTTGTACTTTATGGGAATGAGAGGGTGTTTTTGGGGTCTGGAGGTGTATTTCACTACATGCTCTCATTTCTACTTCACTTCTCTTTCATTGTTGCATCTTAACATCCGTCTGTATCGCCTCTGGGAGGCGGATGGTTCCATATCAACGTTAAATGCATCAACGTGTTGTATATTTCTTATTACCTGCAAGTAGCTAAACTCAAGTGTTATCAAAGTTCTACTAACCTCCCCCTAGTGGTAAAGCAAATATTAGATCACTTGAAAATGTACAGGGCCTTCAGAAAGTATTCACACCCATTGACTTTTCCCACATTTTCTTGTGTTACAGCCTGTATTTAAAATGTATTACATTTATATATATATTTTTTTTGGGGGGGGGGGGGGGGGGGGGGTCACTGGCCTACACACAATATCCCATAATGTCAAAGTGGAATTATGTTTTTCATTTTTTTTAACAAATTAATTAACAATTAAAAGCTGAAATATCTTGGGTATTTGACCCTTTTGTTATGGCAAGCCTAAATAAGTTCAGTAGTAAAAATGTCCTTATCAAGTCCCATAATAAGTAGCATGGACTCATCTCTGTACTCCACTCTCTGTACTCCACTCACTGTACTCCACTCACACTATTATCTGTAAGGTCCCACAGTCAAGCAGGGAATATCAAACACAGATTCAACCACAAAGAAGGGTTGGTAGATGGGTATAAAGAAAACTGGCATTGAATATCCATTTGAGCATGGTGAAGTTATTAATTACACCCAGTCACTACAAAGATACAGGCGTCCTTCCTCAATTGCCGGATAGGAAGGAAACTGCTCAGGGGTTTCACCATGAGGCCAATTACAGAGTTTAATGGCTGTGATTGGAGAAAACTGAGGATGGATCAACAACATTGTAGTTACTCCACAATACTAATCCAATACAACACATTACTGAGTACCACTCTCCATATTTTCAAGCATAGTGGTGGCTGTGTCATATTATGGGTATGCTTGTAATCGTTAAGGACTGGGGAGTTTTTCAGGATAAAAAAGAAACTGAACGGAGCTAAGCACAGGCAAAATCCTTGAGGAAAACCTGGTTCAGTGTACTTTCCACCAGACACTGGGAGATAAATTCATATTTCAGCAGGACAATAACCTAAAACACATGGCCAGATCTATACTGCAGTTGCATACCAAGAAGACTTCCATTCAGCCACAAGAGCATTAGTGAGGTTGGGAAATGACATTGAGCGATTAGGCCCGGCGTTCCAATTCATCCCAAAGGTGATCGACGGGATTGAGGTCAGGGCTCTGTGCAAGCCAGTCAAGTTCTTCCACACCAATCTCGACCAAACCATTTCTGTATGGACCTCGCTTTGTGTACGGGGGCATTGTCATGCTGAAACAGAACAAGGCCTTCCCCAAACTGTTGCCACTAAGTTGGAAACACAGAATCGTGTAGAATGTCATTGTATGCTGTAGCATTGAGATTTCTCTTCACTGGAACAAGAGGCATAGACTGAACCATGAAAAACAGCCCCAGACCATTATTCCTCCTCCACCAAATGTTACAGTTGGCACTATGCATTGGGGCAGATAGCGTTCTCCTGGCATCCACCAAACCCAGATTACTCCGTCAGCCTGCCAGATGGTGAAGCATGATTCATCTCTCCAGGGAATGCGTTCCCACTGCTCCAGAGTCCAACGGCGTCAAGCTTTACATCACTCCAGCTGACGCTTGGTGCACAAAGCGAGGTCCATACAGAAATGGTTTGGTCAAGTTAGGTGTGGAAGAACTTGCCTGGCTTGCACAGAGCCCTGACCTCAACCCCATCGATCACCTTTGGGATGAATTGGAAACACTTCAGCCGATGCTTGGTATTGTGCATGGTGATCTGAAACTTGTGTGTGGCTGCTTGGCCATGGAAACCCATTTCATGAAGCTCACGATGAACAGTTATTGTGCTAACATTGTTTCCAGAGGCTGTTTGGATCTCGGTAGTGAGTGTTGCAACTGAAGACAGATGATTTTAACCCGCTACAGCACTCAGCGGACCTGTTTTGTGAGCTTACGTGGCCTACCACTTTGCGGCTGAGCCGTTGTTGCGCCTAGACGTCTTCACTTCACAATAACAGCACTTACAGTTGACCAGGGCAGCTCTAGCAGGCCAGAAATTTGACAAACTGACTTGTTGGAAAGGTGGCATCCTATGACGGTGCCATGTTGAAAGTCACTGAGCTCTTCGGTAAGGCCATTCTACTGTCAATCTTTGGTCTATGGAGATTGCAAGGCTGTGTGCGCGATTGTTTTGGACCTGTCAGCAACGGGTGTGGCTGATTTGAAGGGGTGTCCACATACTTTTGCATATATAGTGTATATAGTTCATTTTCAAAACATTTGCAAACATTTCTAAAAACATGTTTTCACGTCGTCATTATGCAGTATCATGTGTAATTCTGTGAGAAAAATAATCCATTTTGAATTCAGAAATTCTGTAAGGTCTATACTAAATCCACTGTAATAGAGTTCTATTTAGAAGTCTACACAGGGAAGGTTTGTCTGGCTTGCCTTGTCTGTGAGTGTGTAAGTAATGAGAGAGATTGGTTATGCAACCTGGAGTGCCACAGGGCAACCTACCTCAATCTGGAATTGTTTAACTAACTCACTGAGCTACAATACATCTTCTGGGGTAAAGTGAAGGGGGCATGATCTGACCAAAAGGAATTTCGTTTTTTTTTTGTCCACATTCGCCATTTCTGTCTTACTTTCTTGCAGTTGGGACATACTGCTAAGTATACCAGTATTATACCTGTGTTATTGTACTTAATGTCTATTGCTGATTTGTCGTCGAGCACTTTGGCTCTTCAAGCAGACTTAAATTTAGAACAAAGCGATAGTTACCACAGTTCAAAACACTGATGAAACACGTAGCAAAACTCCTGTTTTTATCGCAAGATCTCACTCTTATAAATTTGCTCTTGAATTCGGGAAGAATGTTAACTAGCGGTGTTTGCACTGCCGTGTTTGTGGCTGCGAGCACTTTTTTTTTTGATACAATAAGCTGTATTCTTCCGAAATTGCCGGGTCAGCTTCATTCATCATGGTGTCAAGGGCTCCTTTGAACTACCGGGCCAGCAGGTCATTACCAGAGCCCGTCTGGGGTTCAAGACAAGCGGGCGACACGGAAAAAACGCTCTGCAGGGCGTTTGTTCATCCAGATGCAGTGACGCATTAATGGCCAGCTTTCCCTGGGTCTGGACCACACTCAACTTAATTAGACGAAATGAGACATGGGATGTTGAGGGAAAGGGGAGAGGAGGTTTGGTGGGGTAGGGTTGGGTTGGGGGGGGGGGGGGGGGGGGTCCTCACAAGGATAGTAAAACAAGGACAATTCTGATAATTAGGGACATTTCGCAGGTTCCTAAGTTTAGGGTTGGGGTTACAATAAGGGTTTGGGTTTTGAGGTGAAGGGTTAGGTTTTGGGTTAGGGTTAAGGTTAAGGTCAGGGTTAGGTTAAGGGTTAGGGTTAGGGAAAATATGATTTTGAATGAGAATCAATTTCATTGGTCCCCACAAGGATAGTAAAACAAACGTGTTTGTGTGTTTTAAAAAGAGAGGACGACATATTGAGGACAGTTATGTTTTTGCTTTTCATTTTTTGTTGTTGTAGATATCTCTCCATATATTGTCTCCAACATTTTCCTCCTTTCTCACTCTCCCACTCTTTCCTGCTGATGTGACTCCAGCAGATTGTAGCGCTCACAAAACCTGTCATCTGAAATCCTATCCTCTATCGCTGCCATAACACAACTTAATGTGTTCCCATTTAAGGTGAGGTTCACCCAAGTGTTCTTTTTCTGTGACTCCCTCTTAAACGGCATTAATCAGCTTGGAATTTGGGATCTTATAGGGACTAGGGAGTGTGCTAGCAAGAAACAAAGGCAGAACCGTTACATGCAGTGTCTTGGTCATATGAAGTTGTCGTCCATTATTGGTTGCGATGAGGTATCTCCAGAAAAACTGTCTGGGAAGGCAGTTGTTTCCATTCACGCAAAGCACAAAGTTCAAATCAATCGAACATTCCAATGACCCAGTGGCCGACTTAGTAGAAAAAAAGGCAGACATTGCTTTTCACATGGAAAACCCCACAGTAGTACATTTCTTTCAGTTAGAATAGAGCCCCACAGTGGAGGTGTTATAATACCCAACAAGGAAATGGTTCCAATCGTTTTTTCACCATTCATTTTTCCCAAAGGGGATTTTAGAAACACTTAAAATAAGGTCTGTGTTTTGTGTAGGCTTACCCTGTCGTGACGTTTTGATAACCATTTAAATCTCTCTCGGACCACATGACTTTTATCAATATAGTCGGCTCTATTTAATTAGCATCAAAGTAGACATCATATAAGACTACAAATCCCTACAAGCTCCTTCCTGCTTGTCATCTTTCGCTGACACCTTTGCTAACAGGTATAGTGTAAATAAAACATTTGCCCTAGAGAGTTCACAGAATTGTAAATTAAAGTAAGTTTAGCCAATTTATTCATCAGTAAATGTAGTTAACAGATTGTTAATCCAGAGATTCTTACCTTTGCCTCGATTCGGCAGTCTCATCCAGAGCATCACTGAATTTGTAGTTCTGTGTGATAGCCACATTAGCAGCTAAATAGCATTTCATTTTTGGGGGGTAAATACAGGCAAATATATTGATAAAAGTCACCTTGTCAGAGAGAGATTTACACGGTTATCGACAGGGTCAGGGTTGGCCTAAACAAAACACAGCCCTTATTTTAAGTGTCTAAAATCCCCTATGAGAAAAATTAGTGGTGGAAAAAACTATTGGGACAATTTCCCGGTTTGACCACTAGGTTTATGGGTTTTAAGACTTATACTATGATACTCTAAAGAGCCAAGCAAACTGACCAAAGAACCAATCAGAGCACTGGGAGTGGCTTAGTGCCATTGAGGTTAAGGTTAGGGGTGATATGTCTAATGTCCTTCTGGAGGATACATTTTAACGCCCACCCCTGGACCCTGTTCCTTATAATAAGAGGCTGGAGAGTATGATTTCCCACTCCACAGCATCTCTGAGAGGGACAGGGGTTTAGGCATGAGGGTGAGAGGGTACTAATCCGACAATGCTACTTCAAACACTTGGTTCCCCAGTAAAAACACCATTACCTGTATTTCTCTGAACCTTTCTAGAGCTCTCCTCCACTGTGAGAGGATGCTAACCTTGGGGCCATGGCGGTAAATCACTGCTCACTTAGACCTGAATTCTATCTTGAGATCTGTGAGCGGAACCCAAGCTTTCGCACAGATCTTCCATTGACATCAAGGGTGGCCTAGTGGTTAGAGCGTTGGGCCAGTAACCAAAAGGTTGCTAGATTGAATCCCTGAGCTGATAAGGTAGAAATCTGTTGCTCTGCTCTTGAACAAGGCAGTTAACCCACTGTTCCTAGGCTGTCATTGTAAGTAAGAATTTGTTCTTAACTGACTTGCCTAGTTAAATAAAGGTTAAATAAATGATTTATGAGAAAGTCCAAGTTAAGTGCACACATCTCAAGTTAGGATTCTGCCCTTAGGTTATAGTTTTATCACCAGGCAACCACTTTGTTTGCTTCTAACCAGCACCACTGATTGCAACCAGCTTACTCTGTCTACCCTTAAGGACTAATTGAGGTTCAGTTGTACCGCTTCCTCTTTCCTATCCAGAGCCACTATGAGCAAAACACTGATATTGGCCCTTGTTCTCTCATCTTAACAATGACCCTGCACTGGCATATCCTAATCCCGTATCTGCTTGTGCTGTCTTGTTAATGCCTAGCATGACAGTGAATGTGACATGACACTGACCATAGGAGTTGGCAAGACAGCACAAACATATCTTGGACCAGGCTGAGCCTATTCAGCTTGACTAGGCACTTTTGTATGATCTCTTATTATGATCGGAAGCACAGATCAGTACTCTCTTATTAGCCTGTCTTTGATCCGTAACGGCTATTCTGTTGTGTATCAGTATCTTTGTGTGGCACACCTGAGAAACACAACCCCCATGTATGTATGAATCTGTCAAGACTGCCCCTGTCTTCAGTAGAAGACTCTCAAGCAACTCTTCAGTGCAAGAAACGCACTGACTTCTAGCTAGCATCTCCTTCAGGGATAGCCTGCCCAGGGAAGTGTTGTCCACACCTTCTGATTGCCACCTCTGAATGGGTTTCTCCGAGCCGCAAACATCCCCAGCTCTCTGTTTCTCATTTTGGCAGCGTTCTGTGGATTTTCCACCGGTGACAGCTCGGCTAAAGAGTGGAAACTGGCACTAACGAGTAATCACCTCTTCTCCTCTCCAGCCTGGAAGGGATTAGGGGATTATGCGGCGTATTCAGACCCTCTGGTTCTGTCGCTGCTGACTGCAGTCTAAGTCTAGCAGCAGTTAGAAGGGCACATCTGGTGCAGCGGTGCAATCAGTGTGGCGAGAGTAGTAGGGGGGGTTGAACCCAAACCCGACACTTTAACACCGTAAGGACATACAAGTACAAGACTGGGTGGGGTTTGTGGGTTTGCTACCAGCACAGTCTAAAAACTGAAAAGCAAACAAGCATAGTAGTAAACTGCCAGACTTACAAATTGTCTGTTCTGATTTGGACGTGAACTGTACATATCAGAACAGGTTTGCACAGGAACCAGAAGGAATAGGGAACACGTATGCCGTGTACAGTATATCATCATAGGTGATATGGGAGTTTGTGTACCCCCCCAGATAAAATTGTGTCTGGTAATGATTAGGCAAGGACCTGGCGGCTGTGGCTAGTACTCTGCATCTCCTCTTCTCCTCTTTCTCCCCAGGTGTCTTTTATTGCGGTGGTGATTTAGTGAGGTCCCTTCCATACCCCCATGCCGGCAGGGCTCTGTCTATGACAGGTAGAGCTGGCGGATAGAACACCTCTAATGGGGCATCATTATAGGAGAGGGTTCTGTTCTGGAGAGATGGGATTTGGGCTGTTAAAGGAGAAGTTCAAGATATTACAACTTGATGTTAGATGGTTCCTCACCTCGTAAGTACGTGTTTTGGCCAGGAGAAACTGTAATCCATGGTTCGGTTTTCTAGCAGCCGCGACAAACTTAAACTTTAGCCACCTCTAGCTAAAATCAATGGAAGTGATGATTTATAGTTTCTCCTGGCCCACAGACTACTTTCAGGGTAAGGAACCATCTAACATTAAAGACGCACTCCAGCTATTTAAAAAAAAACTTTTCCTGATGAAAAACAATATCCCACATAAAGATACAGTAATGTACACACAAATAACAGTTGTCACCGGCCTCCCCCCTTGCTTGTGTGAACAATAGAGCAGCAATAGAGAACAAAATCCTGAACTTCCCCTTTAAAGTGAGACAGAACACAGAAGGGAATCCCAGCCTAGCTTGCTCTACGCTTCTATGAGAGCTTTCACACATGTAGAATACAGAATGATGTACAGTGCCTTCAGAAAGTATTCAAACCTCTTGACCTATTCCACATTTTGTTGTGTTACAGCCTGAATTGAAAATGGATTAAATAGTTTTTCCCCTCACCCATCTTCACAAAATACCCCATATTGACAAAGTGAAAACATGTGTTTAGATTTTTTTTTACAATTGTATTGAAAATGAAATACAGAAATATCTCATTTATATAGCATTCAGAGTGAATACTTTGTAGAATCACCTTTGGCAGCAATTACAGCTGCAAATCTTTCTGGGTAAGTCTCAATGAGCTCTCCACACCTGGATTGTGCAACATTTGACAGCTATTCTTTTCAGCACTGTCAAATTGGTTGTTGATCGTTGCTAGACACCATTTTCAGGTCTTGCCATAGATGTTCAAGTAGATTTAAGTCAAAACTGTAACTACGCCAGGCAGGAACATTCAATGTCATCTTGGTAAGCAATTCCAGTGCATATTTTGCCTGGTGTTTTAGGTTATTGTCATGCTGAAAGGTGGATTTGTCTCCCAGTGTCTGTTGGAAAGCAGGCTGAACAAAGTTTTCCTCTAGGATTTTGCCTACGCTGAGCTCCATTCAGTTTATTGTTTGTCCTGAAAAACGCCCCAGTCTTAATGATTACAAGCATGACTGTAACATGATGCAGCCACCACTATGCTTGAAAATATGGAGAGTGGTACTCAGTAATGTGTTGTATTGGATTTGCCCCAAACATAACACTTTGTGTTCAGGACACAAAGTGAATTACTTTGACACATTATTTGCTGTATTACTTTAATGTCTTGTTACAAACAGGATGCATATTTCAGAATATTTCTTATAGTGTACAAGCGTTCTTATTTTCTCTCTGTCAATTAGGTTAGTATTGTGGATTAACTATAGTGCTGTTGATCCATCCTCAGTTTTCTCCTATCACAGCCATTAAACTCTGTAACTGTTTTAAAGTTTCCATTTACCTCATGATGAAATCCCTGAGCGGTTTCCTTCCTCTCCGGCAACTGAGTTAGGAAGGACACCTGTATCTTTGTAGTGACTGGGTGTATTGATACACCATCCAAAGTGTAATTAATAACATCACCATGCTCAAAGGGATATTCAATTTCAGCTTCCTTTTTTCTACCCATCTACCAATAGGTGCCCTTTGTGAGGCGTTGGAAAACCTCCCTGGTCTTTATGGTTGAATCTTTGTTTAAAATTCACGTTAAACACTATTATTTCACACACAGTGAGTCCATACAACTTATTATGTGATTTGTTAAGCACATTTTTACTCCTGAACTTATTTTGGCTTGCCATGAGAAAGGGGTTGAATACCTATTGACTCAAGACATTCCAGCTACTAATTTTAAATTCAGGCTGTAACACAACAAAGAAGCTACTTTAAACGTATAGCTAGCTACCCAACTCAGAGATGATAATGTGAAACACGTTTATGTTCAACCAATGTCATTCGTCCATATATTAGTTTTGGGCGCAAGCCCTGAGCAAATATCAATTAACATGTCATTATTGATTGTTTAATAAAACTGTTTTAAGAAGGAGAGCTTACATGATTCCCTCTATATCAGGGCAAATGTATCCTTACTCAGAACAAATGTACAATTCAATGACCTGTATAAGTAATAGGTGGGCACTGTACCAACAACACAAATATAAGGTGACAACCAATCGACTCTCCTATTGCACATTTGCAGATGAACAGGCTGCTGACCATACCAAATCCCTTGAGGCACATCAAACACACACACACACACACACACACACACACACACACACACACACACACACACACATGCACACACACACAGGCTCTGGAGGTCTTCAGGACTCAGCAGCCCACCACCTTCTACCCTGAGGGGCTGGAGGTATTGGACTGTAAACAGCTCCAGAGTGGTGGGGTGAAGTGAGCCGGCCAGACAGGCCCACATAGACACCCAGCGTACAGGGCTAAAGGAGGCTAAACGCTCCCAGCTGTGGAATTAAGGACTCAGTACAAGGCCTCTCAAGGGACCGAGAGGGGATCTGTTGAAAAATCCCCTTTAACCTCTCTCTCTTAATGGCCAGTTTTTAAATCAGGTTAGGGGAGAGGGAGTTGACGAGTTTGCTGCCTGGTTTTGGATTGCAGTCTCTTTCGGTCTCTCTCCTCCGACACACACATGCGGGTGCGCACGCACACATACACACACACACACACACACACACACACACACACACACACACACACACACACACACAAACACACACATTTATCTCTGCTTTTCAGGTTCCATTGTGTAAGAGATTAATGTCTGCTTTCTCCCTGGGCCTGATTTGACCTATTATTTCTCAGTAACTGTATTGATATAGTCAAGCTTCTGTAATCTTCGGCAGCATAGCCGGTGATGCAAGCACAGATCCTATCGTAACCTTTGCACTGTAATCTCCCCAGTCCTCCATCATCCTGAGTAAAGATAGCATCACGATGATTGTCCTCCATGTAGCGCACTTCTTTTGACCAGAGTCCCATGGGCCCCGGCCTAAAGGAGTGCACTATAAAGGGAATAGGGTGCCATTTGGGACGCAGCCCGAGGGCTGTATTTAGAAACATTGAAGAGCAGCAGAGTTTACATACCTTACCGTGGAGATTCACGTCCCGCTCTGGTTCAGCTACCAGGCTATCGCGCCTCTCTGGTGGATGATAGATGACTGTTGATGTATCTTATATAGGCCTATGCTCGTTTTTACAGAATCTGCTGTGCCATCCCCGTGTGTTGTGTACATTTTTTTGGTGAGCTGAATTTCATTTCGCCATAACATCGGTTGATGTCGAAACCAACCAAGTTTGACTGAGTTCATCGTATGGGCTTTAACATTTCCAGAAGACATCTCTTGAGAACCGGTGTTGTTTCTAGTCAATCCCTCCACGTATGCACGTATCCTAAGGTTTTACTTACATGGCACGTCAGCTGGGATACGTATGGAGAGCTGAGAGACAGGACCAGTAGCAGGATGTGGACAGCTAAGCCCCCAGCTGCCCAATGAGAGTAGTGCAGGGTGCTGAATCCATGCCTAATCTCTGGTGCAATTCCGTGTGCTTTTAGTTCTTGTATTCCTAGATGAGTCGACAACGAATAAATGGCAAATCATCTCTTTGGAGAGAGATAGAATCACTTGTTTCTGTTGCGTTTCTGAGCCCAATTGATTAAATTAACGCTCCACTGTTCTAGCAGCAGGTGCTTCACTGTGTTAACAAATGAAGTGGAGCAAACACCCATTGGTTTTCAATATTATAGTCATTTAGCAGACGCTTATCCAGGGCGACTTACAGGAGATATTAGGGTTAAATGCCTTGCTCAAGGGCACATTAACCAATTGTATACCTAGTCGGCTCAGGGACTTGAACCAGCAACCTTTCAGTAACTGGTCCAATGCTCATGAACCGCTACGCTATCTGTGAATCTGATCTGCTCTGTTAGCTCTATTTACTTGTTTGTTTACCTTTACCATTAACCTCAAATTTGTTGCCGAAACTGGTGATCGAACCAGGAACCTTTTAGCGAATGTTCTAAACCCCAGTCAAATGTTGTGTTTGAGCCTTTTTAGGGTTCTTTACAGGAAGAACCCTTGAGTGGGGCATGTGGTGCTGCCATTGACATACAGCTAACCCGGTCACACTGTACACCTCGTATGTAAACATCTGCGATGCTCGCACCCCTTATCGCCACCTCCTCATCTCTGTGGTTTCCCCCGGTGCCCCTTCTACAGAACCAGCCCTACCTCCTCCTAAATAAAGAATGTCTTTGACAGGTATCTGACTGAAGGTAGCCTTTGTCGCTGGACAGGAGCTGTTGTGTGGCTGTATGTACAGACAAGCCGACACTAGCCGCACTCCCCGGCAGCAAACACTAGCCTTTTTACCTCCGTAACAATAAACATATCCTTCGCATTGAGGACATGATTGATGTGACACGTCGGGTTGTTTAAGGGTTGAAAGGGTGTTTTTGTACAGTATTGGTTAATATGGATACGTTATCGCAGGCCACATCATGTTGTGCAGTTAGTTTATGTTATTCTTTTCAGAGTGCGTTCTTGAGATTGGGACAATTGACAGAGCGAGGCCTTGTTCTGCTTTCCCTCCAGGTGGACCAAGATGGAGGACGAGGAGGAGAGACAGACCGGGGGTTACCGCAATGCCGTCAGCAGGCGTCCCTTACCACCTGAGTAACTGGAAGGTGAGTGACTCGTTCTGCTTATTGGTGACTTATTATCTTTACTATCATTATCATCATCTTCGTAATCACCACTATTATCATCACCTATCAAAAACATCTCATCCTCTCCAACATCATCTCATCATCATCCTCCTTATTATAGTTGTCATACTGTTGGCTGTGTTGTTTCTCTGAACTGTGGACCATCTCCCATGAACTACTGTCCGCTTTTGTAGGTGGTGCTGTGGGTGGTGGTCTCTTTGCTGCCCCTGGTGGAGGGGGCCCGTATGGGCACTGGTTTGGGGGCAGACTCTGTCCAGGCTTTGGGACGGGTGGGAGGGATGTGGGAGAGGCAGCTCCCAGACACTCTACCTGAGGTGGATGAGCAACAAGAGGAGGAGAGTGACCCGTACTCCCCCTGGCATGGCCTCTCCGGTAAGAGTGGAACCAGGAAGTGCTTTTTAGATCTCTGTTTTCTACATCACTTGTTAATCCAGCATGATGTTCTCCATGAATAGGGAATAGTAAAAGAAGGGTGTGCAATACGATTACAGAGTACAGGCCACTGATCTTCTCTCTCTCTCTCTCTCTCTCTCTCTCTCTCTCTCTCTGGCTCACTCTCTTTCAGACCCCTCTGTGATGGACGAAGCGGACGACCACCCCAGTGGCCGGTGGGTGGGCCGTTCCCCCCGCAACTCTGACCCCTCAGACGCCGAACCAACAGGCTTGGCCAAGAAAAAGAAGAAGAGGAGGAAGAAAGAGAGGGACAGAAAGGGCAAAGGAAAGGGCAGGCAGCCCCAGCAGAGCAGCCCAGACTGCAGGGTGGAGAAACGAGAGATGCGGGTGCGGGACTTGGGCCTTGGCTTCGACTCGGACGAGATCATCCTCTTCAAGTTTTGCGTGGGCTCCTGCCAGTCGTCCAGGACCAACTACGACCTGGCTCTATGGTCCCTGATGGAGAACGGGTCCCTGCCGCGGAGGACCTCCCGGCGGGTCAGTGCCCACCCCTGCTGCCGGCCTGACCGCTACGAGCCAGTGTCCTTCATGGACGCCCACACCACATGGCAGACCATCCAGTCACTGTCGGCGGCCAGCTGCATGTGTATGGGCTGAGGGAGCCAGCCAAGAGGAGGATGAATAGGGCAGGGTGGCAACTCAAGCCTGCCTGATTATATACAGATGGTGGCTCGCCGTTGAGTTTGGGTCTAGGGAGAGCCTCTGGGTTCTGGGAGGGCCGAAGTAGTCGCTCCGAAACATATGCAACAGGGCTGGTCCCCAGTACAAAGCAGGATGGAGATTCTGTAGAGTGTCTATGATCATGGAGTGAGGCCACGCGTCTTCCTGTTGTACATTTTCTGTTGAGGATAAAGTGGATTCGGTTGTAATGAGAGACTGTCATGACCGAATGGCAAGACAGTCTCTGGGAACAGTTTTTAACAAGATGGTGACCAGACAATGGTAGGATCTTAATATTCACAGCAGTTGGGATATGTATAAGACTGACCTGGAGTACTGATTAAAATATTGACTCAAAGGTCAAAAAGAGGACCATATCTCATTGCATTTGACCACAAGTAGACAGGCTCAAAACAGGGATTTTCCGTAACTTCATTTTTTCAATGTTCTCTTGAATTGTACGAAACGGATGCCATGCATCTCTTTGCATTACTGCATTATAGTCAACATATTTATTACAGATAAGTTATTTATTTATTGTCATTTCGTATGAGGTCAGTTTTATGGACTGTAGATTTATATTTATTGTCATGATCACATATCCCGGGGGGTTTGTGTTGCTGGATCCTTAGACTTTGAAATGTGTTTGATTTTTTGGGGGGGTTTTGAAACATCAAAAAGATCAGAACAAGTGGGCAAGGAACTCAACATGCAGTACGTCCTTTCACGCAAAGGAAGGAAGTAGTCTTGTGGCTGAAAACCTAACCAGGTTACAAGCTTAGTTTCGTTTTTTCATTGTTGTTTCAGTATTTCAGAGCAATTACAGTCAACATTACTATTGAAATGGTTTCCTTTATTTTTGTACAACAATGACATTATTCTGCGTAGGAATAAAGTATTTCTAGATATACTGTGGATTTGCTTGTTATTTCTAAGATTCACCCCTTACCCTCACTTCACCTCTGCTTGGTTGCAAGTATGGAGTCCTGGAGTATATATGACCTCATATGACCTTTCAGATCAATGCTGAAATAGAGGCGATGGTTGCAAGTGTGGAGTCCTGGAGTATATATGACCTCATATGACCTTTCAGATCAATGCTGAAATAGAGGCGATGGTTGCAAATTAAGAGCTGGATTCAATCTGTATCGCGAATGAACCGACATATGTAGTGTTTAAAATGAATGCAGTCTTTGCCAACACGGGTGCATTGTCTTTACATTTCAAGAGCTACAATCTTCCGCTAAACCTCTGCAATACGGATTGAATCCATCCCTAACACTATTGTAAATGTACCCATGGTAGTAGACCAGCCAAACTGTAAAAAGTACTTGAAAAATAATTGGCTTGTTAAAGGCTGTCACACATGCTAGATTTTTAAATAGTGATACATTTCGGAAAATTAGTTTGAAAAATTGACGGGATTATCAAACATATACACTTAGACTATGGAATTGATGCCTTAATAGTTACTTTTCATACAATTATTATGCTTTACACCATGCAAATATACATAAAATATTACCATTCAGATGTGTTCCGCTACAGTTGTGGTCTGTAGCGCCACTAAGGACCATCCTCAGATGATGTAGACCCTCTCAGAGGTCTACAACTGCGGGAGACCCCACTGGACCAGGAAAACTTTGCGGAAGACCCCACTGGACCAGCGAGCTTTAAGCCAGGCATGTACAAAAGAAAAGCCTACTTTGCATCATTTTGGTCAAACTTCGGTTTTAGCAAACAAAAATATTTTTCTCAGACAGTGTAGATCACCTCTAACTAAGAAAGAAACGTCTGAATAATAAGCACCTTACCTTGTGAGGATCGGGCATTCTGAGGCAGAGATATTGGAACTAAGTGTAAATGCAGTCAAAGTTTACCTTTTTGAGGTACTGATAGATTTTGCCCATTTTCACTGAATATAAAGACAAAATAAATGTACAGTACCAGTTAAAAGTTTGGACAAACCTACTCATTCAATGGTTTTTCTTTATTTTTACTATTTTCTACATGGTAGAATAATAGTGAAGACATCAAAACTATGAAATAACACATATGGAATTATGTAGTAACCAAAAAAGTGTTCAACAAATTAAGATAGATTTTATATTTCAGATTCTTCAAAGTAGTCACCCTTGTCTTGATGAAAGCTTTGCACACTCTTGGCATTCTCATAAATGGGTCTTCCAAATGGACAATGACCCCAAGCATACTTACAAAGTTGTGGCAAAATGGCTTAAGGACAACAAAGTCAAGGTATTGGAGTGGCCATCACATTTGTGGTCAGAACTGAAAAAGCGTGTGCGAGCAAGGAGGCCTACAAACCTGACTCAGTTACACCAGCTCTGTCAGGAGGTATGGGCCAAAATGCACCTAACTTATTGTGAGAAGCTTGTGGAAGGATACCCAAAAAGTTTGACCCAAGTTAAACAATTTAAAGGCACTGCTACCAAATACTAATTGAGTGTATGTAGACTTCTGACCCACTGGGAATGTGATGAAAGAATTATAAACTGAAATAAATCAATCTCTCTACTATTATTCTGACATTTCACATTCTTAAAATAGAGTGGTGATCCTAACTGACCAAAAATAGGGAGTTTGTACGAGGATTAAATGGCAGGAATTGTGAAAAACTGAGTTTAAATGTATTTGGCTAAGGTGTATGTAAACTTCCGACTTCAACTGTACACACTCAGAATCCATGATGACAGGTGATTACTGTAATTTATGACACACAAATTAATCCACATAATTTCTAAAGCATTTGATGCTCTCTGTGGTATCATTCTATGGGAATTTAGCCACCCCCTTGTTAGGATGAAAACACTTAATCTAAGACTAAGGGCCAACCATTAGTGTATTTTTTAATCATATGTAACGAATTGCGTTTAGATGTAGTAAATATAAACATTTGGACATGGTGATCAATTTGTATAATTTTCACTTAATATCTTCAGTGTTTTTTTTCTCTCACAATTATATTTGATTGTGTGCCTAGTAGTAATGCTACCAAGTTAACAATAATAATGAGAAAGGTATTGAGTTAGCTAACGTTTCCAAAATCTAACCAAACAAATAAAGTACAACTTTTTTGAGATGCGTTTGTACCGTCATGTGCATTAATGGCACAATTTAGGAAGGTGTGCTCATCGTTTTGTACACTCAGTGTGTATTTACACACTATGAGGTTGGAATTACACTGTGAAATTGTGAAATTGAGCATAATGTCCTTTAAGTGTAGGAGCTGTTTGAAAATACTGCCTGAAATATACAGGGCCTTCGGAAAGTATTCAGACCCATGACTTTTTCCACATTTTGTTAGGTTACAGCCTTATTCTAAAATGTATTATACATTTTTCCCCCCTCATCAATCTACACACAGTACCCCATAATGACAAAGCAAAAAACAGTTTTTTAGAAATTCCTTGCCGCTGAAAAACATCCCCACAGCACGATGGTGTCAGGTTTCCTCCAGACGAGACGCTTGCCATTCAAGCCAAAGAGTTCAATCTTGGTTTCATCAGACCAGATAATCTTGTTTCTCATGGTCTGAGAGTCTAGATGCCTCTTGGCAAACTCCAAGCGGGCTGTCATGTGCCTTTTACTGAGGAGTAGGTTCCGTCTAGTCACTCTACCATGAAGGCCTGATTGGTGGAGTGCTGCAGAGATGGATGTGCTTCTGGAAGGTTCTCCCATCTCCACAGAGGAAGTCTAGAGCTCTGTCAGAGTGAGCAAGGAGGCCTACAAACCTGACTCAGTTACACCAGCTCTGTCAGGAGGAATGGGTCAAAATTCACCTAACTTATTGTGGGAAGCTTGTGGAAGGCTACCCGAAACGTTTGACCCAAGTTAAACAATTTAAAGGCAATGCTACCAAAGACCATTGGTTTCTTGGTCATCTTCCCTGACCAAGGCCCTTCTCCCCCGATTGCTCAGTTTGGCTGGGCGACCAGCTCTAGAAAGAGTCTTGGTGGTTCCAAACGTCTTCCAATTAAGAATGATGGAGCCATTGTGTTCTTGGGCACTTTCAATGCTGCAGAAATGTTTTGGTACCCTTCCCCAGATCTGTGCCTCGACACAATCCTGTCTCGGAGCTCTACAGACAATACCTTCGACCTCAAGGCTTGGTTTTTGCTCTGACATGCACTGTCAACTGTGGGACCTTATATAGACAGGTGTGTGCCTTTCCAAATCATGTCCAATCAATTGACTTTACCACAGATGGACTCCCATCAAGTTGTAGAAACATCTCAAGGATGATCAATAGAAACAGGAGGCACCTGAGCTCAATTTTGAATCTCATAGCAAAGGGTCTAAATACTGATGGTATTTCAGATTTTTATTCTTAACACATTTTGAAAAAAAATCTAAAACCCTGTTTCCTTTAGCTTTGTCGTTATTGGGTATTTTGTGTAGATTGCTGAGGAATTATTTTTATTTAATTCATTTTAGAATAAGACTGTAACGTAACAAAATGCGGGAAAAAATCAGGGGGTCGGAATACTTTGCAAAGGCACTGTAAGGCTTTTTTTGGTGGGATGAAGTTCTGGCCTGCCTGGTGAAAAGACACTCAGAAAGACACTTCTGAACAGTAGGGGAGAGTGGGGTAAGTTGAGCAAAAGGGGGAAGTTGAGCCATATTTGTTTCTAGGAAACCGTACACAAAATGAATCATTTTAACTAAACATGTTTTCTTCCTAGGCGTAATACAAGGCATTGTCGCTGGGATATGAGTTAACAACAGGGCCTGGCCTATGTTGAAAGTGTTTTTTTTTTAATGTATTTACCCTGACAGACTTTAGAGGGCGACTAAATTCCCATAGAATGGTGGCACAGAGCAGATGTCATCAAATGCTTTAGAAATTATGTGTATTTATTTTATTTGTCATAAATTACTGTAATTATCTTCAACAATCTGCCGTCGTGGATTCTGAGTATACACCGAATGTACAAAACATTAACAACACCCGCTCTTTCCATGACATCGACAGACCAGGTAAATCCAGGTGAAAGCTATGATCCCTAATTGATGTCACTTGTTAAATCCACTTCAATCAGTGTAGATGAATAACAGGAGACATGTTGAAGAAGGATTTTTAATCATTGAAATAATTGAGACATGGATTGTGTGCAGTATGCGTATCATTCAGAGGGTGAATGGGCAAGACAAAAGAATGAAGTGGCTTTGAACGAGGTATGGTAGTATGTGCCCGGTGCACGTGTTTGAGTGTGTCAAGAATGGTCCACCACCCAAAGGATTTCCAGCCAATTTGGCACAACTGTGGGAAGCATTGGAGTTAACATGGGCCAGCATCCCTGTGGAACGCTCTTGACACCTCGTAGAGTCCATGTGTATGGTTTAAATAGTACATTTATTTTTTTCTTTACATTTAGTAACACTTTACTTGACACCCAGCACACACCACGCACCACACAGTCATAACCATATCATGTCATAACAGATGACTTAACTTGTCATAACCTGTCATAATATGACCATAACACTGTCATGACACATATATTTACACCTTATTTTATGGCTGGTTATGACACCTACATAAGAGTGTCAAAACCCACAAAACCGACCACACAAGGCAAAACATTCCATTACACCTACACAGCCTATATGTCAACAGTATGTTTATGTTATATATATTTTATTGATCATATTAAATTGTAATTGTAATTTCACACACATTGATGTCAGACATGCATCTACCCCAATGCTCTGTTGCGGATGACTGGGATGAACACAGGAGCAGGACAAGACACCCTCTTTTTGACTGAGGACTGACATAAGGGCATGTACGTGATAGGCCTATCTGGCTTATATGATTATGATGGTCATAATTCTTCTTGACAGTGTCGTAAAGTGTATTTTCTACAAGTTGATTAAAATATGATGCAAAAAAAACATGACTGTACAGAATTCATTACAACAACAAGAACAACAAAGGGTTTAAGAAACAAACTTAAAACGGAAGGAAACTTGGCAGAATGTATTTAAAAAAAAATAGTATGTGGGTTTTGACACTCTTATGTAGGTGTCATAACCAGTCATAAAATAACACAATATATGTCACAACCGGTGTAAATATATTAGTAATGACAGTGTTATAGCCATATTATGACAGGTTATGACACGTTATGTCAGCTGTTATATATTATGACATGGTTATGAATGTGTCATAACGTGTTTGCACTGGGTGTCAAGTAAGTTGTTACCATTTAGAGAAAATTGCCTAAATCTATCAGTACCTCAAAAATGTTAACTTTGACTGCATTCACATCTGACCCCTTAGTTCCAATATCTCTGCCTCAGAATGCCCGATCCTCACAAGGTAAGGTGCTTATTGTTCAGAGGTTTCTTTCTGAGGAGTTAGAGGGGATTTACACTGTCTGAGAAAAGTGTTTTTGTTTGCTAAAGCCCAAGTTTGACCAAAATGATGGAACTGATGCTTTTCTTGTATGAATAGTTTAAAGCATAATAATTCTACCAAAAGTAACTGTAATAAATGTTTATTCCATAGTCTAAGTATTTATAAATGATTAAATAGTCCGTTTGTATTAATATGCTAAACTGCATGAAAAGTAACTGTTAATGCATCCATTCCATAGTCTAAGTGTTTATGTTTGACAATCCCCTCAGTTTTTGTTGTGAATTTCCGGATACTTGTGTCAATTTATGCCTATTTTCACCAGATTTGACCTTTGACCACAAGAAAATGGCTTTAAAAATCTACATTTCATGTGACATCAAGCCTAACTCTGTGTATCACCCCATCATTGTTTGATGTAGCATGTAACCCGCCTTTAACACACATTTATTAAAGCACTTTTCCCAGGTTGGCTGGAATCCCCTGGCAACACCTATTTTACGCTGCTGCTACTCTCTGTTCGTCATATACGCATAGTCACTTTCACTATACATTCATGTACATACTACCTCAATTGGCCCGACCAACCAGTGCTCCCGCACATTGGCTAACCGGGCTATCTGCATTGTGTCCCACCACCCGCCAACCCCTCTTTTTACACTACTGCTACTCTCTGTTCATCATATATGTATAGTCACGTTAACCATATCTACATGTACATACTACCTCAATAAGCCCGACTAACCGGTGTCTGCATATAGCCTTGCTACTGTTATTTTCAAATGTCTTTTTACTGTTGTTTTAATTCTTGACTTGACACACACACACACACACACACACACACACACACACACACACACACACACACACACACACACACACACACACACACACACACAAAAATACAATTTTTCGCACTATTGGTTAGAGCCTGTAAGTAAGCATTTCACTGTAAGGTCTACTACACCTGTTGTATTCGACGCACGTGACAAATAAACTTTGATTTGACAGTCCTGTTCAGTTAGAGTGGTTTCACCGGTAGTTTCCCTTGTGTCATAGTGCCCCCTACAGGTTGGATACAGAAATACAGCAACCTGAAAGGTGTTCAGATCACACTATTAATCTCAAGAAGGCATCACACGTTTTCACCTCAAAAATCCATAGGAATTTTCATCAAAGTTCGAAGTCTGTGAACCATTATCAGGTTGATGATCTCTCAACACAAGTGTTCATTGCTTTTGTTTTCAGAAAAAGACAAACAAATAAGACCTCAACAAATACATAAAATGGCCCGTGCTTCATTTAATAGATTAGACCGCAAAACTTGATGCCAAGTCTCTTCACATCACAATGACTCGTATCTGCTGCCGGGTATCATTCTGTTTGAGCTTGATCAACTTAATATGTGCGCTTTCCGTAATATGCTTATTATGTAATTCACTCACGACTCATTAACTGCATTTAGTTAAGCATCCTTGAGGTAACAAGTTGTACTGTTCAGATGCATTAATTATCCATTAATTCAAAAACGCACAATACTAATGACACCATTTTTTCACGAGATCACAATGAATTTTCCGATAGTTTTAAAACACCTTCAAATAGGAAAGTTGATCACCACTCACAGTTAAGTCATCAAAAACATTCAACAGTAAAAAACGAAGTTTGACATGTTGGTACATTCAGTTACTATTCCCTGCATGCAACGCTGGTATGGCACAGAAAGAACCAGCACTTCCAATTACTTAACATTGCAATTAGACTGACAGTGTCATTGCATCAATGCTGGGAAATATATTCTGCAGTTACATTTTTTTTTACTGGATATGTGTACAAGAGAATTTCAAAAAACACCTTTTGCTACTATTTCTGTCAAGTGTAGCATACAGTTTGATGCACCCGTTGGATATATCCAATGTGTGCACCACACAGTACACAGAATGCATTGCAACTGCCTCTGCAACCCAATGCTGCAAGGCAAGTGCAGTATTCCACTGGAGATGAATGTGCTTCTGATGTACACAAACGCAATGACGCTGTCCGTGTGTCCGCGTGAGCGAGTGCATTACTGTCTGCTGCATTGAGTTGTAACTTGGGAGCATCCTTTGACGGAAAAAAAATACGTATTTGTATCACTCAAAGACTGACATCTGAATATATCAAGAAGATCCTATAAAATGGGACCAATGTGTAAAAATGACATTCTTAAATTCATTGAATTCAAAAAGTATAAAGAGATGTCTGTCGTGAAGGCAAGTATGTGCCTAATTGTACCCATTTGGCATGATAATAATATAAAATTAATAATACAAATGTTAAAACTGAAGCCCAGTCTTTGTCACATGTAGGCTACATCAAGGTCCCTGCAAACAAAAATGACATCCCCAGAACGTCTAAAGGGTGTGTCTTGGTCCCCTGGACGTTCTTAGAACGCCCCGTTTGCTGGGGAAAATGACCGGTGTCTGTCTGGCTGTCAGCATCTCAGATATTTGCTGTTAAAGTCAATGTGAAAACATTCATGTTTTGTAGAGGATACCACAGTCCTGCAGTTGCTCAGAGGCACTCCTCCGTATGACAGGAGCTAGGTGTGCTGAAGGTACAGGTGACTATGTCCACTTTACTAACATGCCTATGGAGACCTGCTGGTGCGCACTTCGCCGGAAGCGCTTTACTGCCTCCGAGCATTGACGCAATCATGGCCGGTTTGGACACCACAGCAAGTTCCGCCTGGAAGCTGAGCACGGCAGTTTGTTCGACACTAAACGGATGGAAGTTATCCCGCGCTGTGTCAAAGTCCCAGGCTTGTCGCATGGTAAAGTCTGTAAACGATTTACTATTGGTGCTAACCTGGTTCTCTAATTCATTTCTGTAGTTGGTTGTGTATAATGACACATAACTGGTCTCGTTAGTGCATTCAAATGACAGGTGTGAATGTTGACTGCCAGTGCCAAGACAGACTAAATTAGGCCCGGGCCCCGCCTTGACTTTTCCAACTGTATTCTTCATCCTCTCACAGCCCTTAAAAAACAGGTTCTTCCGACAGAGGATGTAGACCCAGGGGTCCAGAATGGGGTTGAAAGAGGCAAAGCGGATGGCCGTCAGATCACTCCGGTAATCCGGTTTCACTCCAGCACAGATGTAGGCAGGACCATACAGCTGGTTTACAAAGATGCGCACCTGTCAGATTGAGAGAATATATAAAAATAGTATATGTGGATAAAGCAAACAATTTTTCAGTAATATTAATGTATGTCTGTGTTGCATAGCTTTGTCCATATTTGAAACACATGCCTATGGCATGCACAATAGCTTAAATACAATTTCCATAGATGCCTTTTACTTACCACTAAAGGAATGGAGCACACCAGGAAAACGATGGTCATAAATATTAGCAGCCAGAACATTTGGATCTCAGCCGCGGACAGGCTGGTGACAGAGGGCAGGAACCCGCGCAGTGAGCCACCGTGCGCGGACACTTTCGCTCTCACTATCCGCGTCTTCTGGCTCATCCTCACAAGTGACAGACACACTGCGAAGTTGCACAGAACTGTCACCGCAATCAACAGCAACATGAACCCACCGTAAAGAAACGAATACGAGGCGGCGAGGGGGTCCGTCGCCCTCCAGTCCAAGAAACACCAAGTACCCGGAAAGTGGCGCATGTGCTTCCCGAACCCAAAACTGGGCATGATGCACAACACAATGTTGGCCAGGTAGATGCCCATGAGCGCGAAACGCGCCATTGTCCGGTCAATATATTGAGAGTAAAAGTATGCGTAGTTTATAGCCAAGTATCGTTCAACTGCCATGGCGCACAGGATGGACATTCCAGCCGAGCCGAAAAAGAGCATAGAGAAGGAGAATAAATCGCACAGTAGTTCTCCGCCGAGCCATCTCTGGACTATGTAGGTGGCGATAACCACCGGGCTGGTGAAACTGGTGCCCAACAGGTCCGTGATAGCCATTCCAACAACCAGCGTATAGAAAGTGGTCTCCTTCTGTTCTTTCTTAGAGATGCACAACACAACAATGGCAATGAGGTTCCCCAGGACTCCAACGGCGAACATAGTGGCTGAAGTGACCAGGGATTTGGATTCCAGTCGCAGAGGTGGGAAAGTGCTGTGGTTGTAGGTGACACAGAGCGGTTGGAGTAGTTCTGAAATGTTCGAGTCATTGTCATTGACGGAATAATTCATCATTCTTAAATTAAAACTGAAACAAAATAGCTTGACAGCTTTAACTTCTAAGAAACATTCACTTTCCCACCATGCAGTATCTTTACAAGAGAACATAAAATAAAGTGTAGCCTACGATACCACAGAACATATGTTGCTGGGCTTTGTTTTCGTCCTACCAGCAAGCTCAAACAGTTCCCATAACAGTGTGGTTTGGGTAGTCTCTACGACGGCTCCCGACGCTGCTGCTGGTATTTAAGCCACTGTTCGCTCGCACACACCCATTGATGTCAATAATGTGACGTCAGGCACACGAGGTGTAGCCTACATTTCTTTTCAACTTTCAACTTAGAACGTTTATTTATCAAGACAAGTGAATGTTAAGAACACATTCTTATTTACAACGACCCCCTACCCCGGCCAAACCCATAAAACCCTGGGCAAATTGTGTGCTGCCCTATGGGTCTCCCAATCACTGCCGGATGTGATATAGCCTGATAGTACAATTCTTCTAAGTTCAATAATGGATCCTGCACGACTTCAACACATACAAATGATATGTGTGCCAAACGTCTATCCTTGGAAAGTAAGTCTGTGAATATTTTTTACAATTAATGTTCAACCGTTTGTTTTAAACTCGTCTTTATTCAACAGCAGACATAGTCTACACAGAGCGGTTGGAGTAGTTCTGAAATGTTCGAGTCAATGACGGAATAATTCATCATTCTTAAATCAAAACTGAAACAAAATAGCTGGTTAGCTTCAACTTCTAAGAAACATTCCCTTCCCACCATGCGGTATCTCTACAAGAAAACACAACAAAAGCAACATAAAAGAAACCCGGACATAGTCTGTCTACTCAGTGTACAGCTCAGCAACACAGCCCAGGTTATCTGAGCCACACCTATGCTTTTATAGATCATACATTGGGGCAGGGTTGCAAATTTCACTGGGGACATGACCCCCCCACATTCTGAAATTGCATTTTTGTCCCCACCAGTTTTATCATTGTGCTGTGATACAAAATTCGCCAAGTGTGCTTTAGGGCCACGCGGACGCCTCAGAGTGGTTGGGTAGGCTGTTTTCCAGGTTTCAGCCAGCTGGATTTAGGACCACATGGACAACACAGAACATGTGGAAAGGCTGTGTTAAGGCAAAGGGAGAGATTAACAGAGGCAGCTTCTGCCTGTGTGGAGCAATTTCTCAGAGTTGTAAAAGCAGAGCAGAAACTGGCTACTCTTTAGTTGACTGATCTAGTTGGCAAGGTACAGTTCCTTCTGTTTGACAGAATAAAAACTAGCCATCTCACTAACTAGCTATTCGTTTTGCCTCAATCACACTAGACCTGAATCAAATGATGAAACCAGCAGCCAAACGATTGAAGACCAATATATTCGGAAGTTTCTTCAGTGTGATGTGAGTTTTTATTAGTCAGCATAGCAATGGAACGTTGTTGGTCTGTCAGTTTCCCTGGCTAATGCCCTACTTTTCACACTGCCACTGTATAAACAGCTCCACAGGCTTCACTGTCATGGTGCACAGTCAGTACACAACACTATGCTCATCATGTCTTAGCAGGATCAGATGGTGACATGTGTCCCTGCAGGATCAGACAGCCAGGGATGACCAGTCTACAGAGCTCAGGTCAATTTTGCAGTATATTATATCAATCAGTGAATGGATACATCGTTCCATCTTGAATTGATGGGTAGGATACAGTCTGGGATCTGGGAATAATGGTCATTTCAATGATTGAACCATTGATTCTATTCATTGGTAATATAATGTGTAAATGTACACCAAGGTAGTTCTTTGTAATGCCTCATCTGAGCAGGATCAGATGGTGACGGGTCTCATCAGGGTCAGAAAGCTGGGGACAACCGGGGACGGCATAGAGGTGACCTTTTGCAGATACAACCATTTATTCCCTCTGTGCAGCAAACACTGGACAAGCAAGAAACTTCAAAGAATTCAACTATTTTTAGGCAGTCCTTTAAACTCCTAAAGTTGATTTCCACAGTGTATCAAGGGTTGATAGTGGCTTTTCCCGATGACACAAAACACGTAAAACAAAAAATGTGAGGAAGACCTGGGATGCGCTACGATGATGATGAATGGATATGTTTGAATGCCCAGTCATGTTCATATAATCTCAAACATAAATTACTGCAGTTTAAGACCATACATAGAATGTACTATATGCCAGTTAAACTGAATAACATCGATTCAGAAATGTCATTATTCCGGAGTAGGTGTAAAACCAAAAAGGGACATATTTGCATATGTGATGGTCTTGTGAAGGCTGGCTGAATTCTGGCAAAGAATATGTTCTTTTATCTCAGCATGTCTACAGATTCTCCCTGGTTTTGTTTGCTTGGAAATGTTGATTCTGGAGACTGTTATCAGAAGAAACTGTGTAACCTAGCATTTATATCGGCTAAGAAATGCATTGCCTTTAATTGGAAGGTTGGTTATGTATCACTAGATTTGATTTATTACAAGGTTAAGGGTATACTGTGCAACTTTCATAAGGTCTGGATTCCTTATATGGAATACTGTACGACAAATGGAAGCTGTATTGCAAAATGCCCACGTTTGGAGAGATACCTATTTAGGCAATCCCTAGGGGGGGTCCACTGTACTGTTGGTTGTCACTCTGGCCTTGGCCTAACACACCAATATCCTAAAGTTGAGTGGGGTGTGTTGGGTTGGGGAGCTGCAGGGCCGTAGACCCCTACGGGCAGGATGGGGTGACCCAGCTATATTGTGTCTAAGTAAAAAGAGCTCTACAGTACTATTAGTCCTATGATATTAATTATATGGAGGATGGACTGTTTCTGTATGTTAATGTGTAGGAGGTGTATGTGTTTTTTTTTATTAAACTTTTGATTTCCAAATCTTTCCCTTGAGACATATTATTATTTTTTGGATGGGAAGGAAGTTGTGTTGGGGACAGAGTTGAGTTTTTGACTAGACTGGTGGGGGTCGGGCGTGCAGGCGGGTCTTAATAAAGATAATCAACACATAGGTCTTTGTACCTTATTTATAAGAGTTGTTCATTTGTAAGGCTATTGGTTAAAGGTACAACACCAATGTTGATTATTGAATTATCATTGATCTAGTTCAGTCTTATCAATCACTTAAACATACTGAATAATGGTCTCTTACCTAGCTTGATGACAGTGGCCATTTTTGCTTACTTTTTGTTGTTGCTGGCATTCGCAAATTCTGCCGGTATTCTCCTGAAGTTGCCGTTAATCGGCTACACGAAGTGGTCGGCAACCTTTCCTATTTGGAGTGCCAATTTCTACCAATCTGTGTGCTAGTTATGATTTTCATATGCACATTTTTGTAGAACAGTTTCATTTAATTTATAATAAATGTTCTTTGTATCTCAAAACCATTGTCTGTGGTTAACTTACATTCTATCTAAATCTAAATGAAAATGACACAAATCTAAAAGTAACTTTTATTGCCATTGCCAGCTATGTAATAATAACCTACATAACGCCAGACATAGAGCTACATAGAGCTTGGGACAGACTCAGCTGTAGGCTATTTATGCAAGGGATAAGAAGTAATCAGGTGTTTTATGACGTTTCCACTGGATCAGAGCATTACATTTTTCCATTTCATGCTGAGTGGTTATTGAAAGGGAGGGCGCTGGAAATATTGTTCAAATTCTTTAAGGAACTATTGTCATTCTCAATTTACTTGCTGTTTGAGGTGAAGAAAAAAAATACATTGAGAAGCTCAACAGCTCATTAGTGGTGGTAAATTAAGATTTTTTTTTTGATGATCAGACACCCCCAAATGGGCACATTTATAGGCCTTTTTTCCCTCCATGTTGCACACAGGCCAGGTGGGCTAGTCCTACTTCTATAGGCGTAATCAGGTGAGCTTTCCTTACTCAACATTGGCAGGAGCATTTCAAACGAAAGACAATGAGAACATTGTCAAAACTCGTAAATGCAATGAAATAAACAAAAACGTGTTTCTCACAAGTGTAGCATAGGTTGTGAGTTCTGCAAAACACGTGTCCACTCCGACAGGGAGAACGAACGGTAAAAGACTGTAATAATACTTTTTGGGATGCATTAAAAATGACCATCACTAAACAAACATTTCAGATTAGAAATGATGGGAATTAACGGTGAATGTAGGCTACTCCTGGTGATGTATGTAATGGGGTTACACTACCAACAATGCACACAATGAAGTTATGAAGTAACGAATACCCACGAAATGGTGGGAGAGGGCGCATTCTGGAGAGAGACGTGCCTTGTGCATCTGAGCCACAATCCCCATATTATTGAACCGTGGCATCCCCGTGGCCTCTTCAATAGATTAGTCCAATGAGAGAGGCGCACGTCACACAGGTGTCTCGTGTGCAATGAAATCCATATGTATTTGCGACTGCTCGATGAAAAAATTCTAAGGTTTTCAATACAGACCCCTTTTGTCATACAGTAGGGTATACAGTAGTCTATTCCATATAAGCCACACAGTATACCCTTAATCTTGTAATAAATCAAATCTAGTGATGTGTAATTTGACATTTCTGCCATTCATTGTGACATTGTGTGAGGATAACCAACCTTTTCAATTAATGGCAATGCATTTCTTAGCTGCTATAAATGCTAGGTTACACAGTTTCTTCCGATAACAGTCTCCAGTATCAACATTTCCAAGCAAACAAAAACAGGAAGAAGGGAGTCTTTAGACATGCTGATATAAAATACCATACTTCACAAGACCATAACATTTGCAAATAGGTCCCCTTTTGTGTTTTACACTTTGAGCAGACCAATTACATGTATGAGTGCATGATATTCAGTTTCACTGGAATATAGCATGTTCTATGGATGGTCTTAAACTGCAGTAATTTATGTCTGAGATTATATGAACATGACTGGGAATTCAAACATACAATGCATTTGCAAAGTATTCAGACCCCTTGACTTTTTCAACCTTTTGTTACTTTACAGCCTTGTTTTAAAATGAATTAAATTGAAAAAATAATAAAATCACTCATCTACACACAATACCCGATAATGACAAAGCTAAACAAAAAAAGAGTTTTAGAATGTTTTGCACATTTATAAAAAAATTAATTAACAGAAATTACATAAGTATTCAGACGCTTTAGTATGAGACTCGAAATTAAGCTCAGGTGCATCCTGTTTCCATTGATCATCCTTGAGATGTTTCTACAACTTGATTGGAGTCCACCTGTGGTAAATTCAATTGATTGGACATGATTTGGAAAGGCACACACCTGTCTAAAAAAGGTCCCACAGTTGACAGTGCATGTCAGAGCAAACACAAAGCCATGAGATCAGAGAAATTGTCCGTTTGAGATCCGAGACAGGATTGTGTCGAGGCACAAATGTGGGGAAGGGTACCAAAAAATGTCTGCAGCATTGAAGGTCTCAAGAACACAGTGGCCTCCATCATCCTTAAATAGAAGAAGTTTGGAACCACCAAGAGACTTTCCAGAGCTTGCCGCCAGGCCAAACTGAGCAATCGAGGGAGAAGGGCCTTGGTCAGGGAGGTGACCAAGACCCCGATGGTCACTCTGACAAAGCTCCATAGTTCCTCTGTGGAGATGGGAGAAACTTCCAGAAGGACAACCATCTCTGCAGCACTCCACCAATCAGGCCTTTATGGTAGAGTGGCCAGACGGAAGTAACTCCTCAGCAAAAGGCACATGACAGCTCGCTTAGAGTTTGCCAAAAGGCACCTAAAGGACTCTCAGACCATGAGAAACAAGATTCTCTGGTCTGATGAAACCCAAATTGAACTCTTTGGCCTGAATGCCAAGCGTCAAGTCTGGAGGAAACCTGACACCAACCCTACGGTGAAGCATGGGGATGGCAGCATCATGCTGTGGGGATGATTTTCAGTGGCCGGGAATGGGAGACTAGTCCGGATCGAAGGAAAGATGAATGGAGCAAAGTACAGAGAGATCCTTGATGAAATCCTGCTCCAGAGTGCTCAGGACCTCAGACTGGGGCAAAGGTTCATCTTCCAACAGGACAATGAACCTAAGCACACAGCCAAGACAACGCTGAATTGGCTTTGGAACAAGTCTCTGAATGTCCTTGAGTGGTCCAGCCAGAGCCCGGACTTGAACCTGCTTGAAGATCTCTGGGGAGACCTGAAAAAAGCTGTGCAGCGATGCTCCCCATCCAACCTGACAGAGCTTGAGAGGATTTGCAGAGAAGAATGGGGGAAACTCCCCAAATACAGGTGTATAGCATCATACCCAAGAAGACTTGAGGCTGTAATCACTGCCCAAGGTGCTTCAACAAAGTACTGAGTAAAGAGTCTGAATACTTATGTAAATGTGATATGTTTTTTATTTTTAATACATTTGCAAACATTTTTAAAAATTTGTTTTTGCTTTGTCATTGCGGGGTATTGTGTGTTGATTGATGAGGGAAAAAACAATTGAATCAATTTTAGAGTAAGGCTGTAAGGTAACAAAATGTGGAAAAAGTCAAGGGGTCTGAATACTTTCCGAATGCACTGTATCGGTATCTATTCATCATCATCAATATTGTGTTCGGTACTGACTGTGTATCATTACATTGAAGTCTGTTCAGCTGTTTATACTGTGTCAGTGTGAAAGTAGGGAATTAGCTATGGAAACTGACAGATCAATAACGTTACATTGCTATACTGACTCAAATAAAAACTAACATTGCGCTGTCAACCAGCGTTTGGCCGCTGGTTTCATAATTTGATTCAGGTCTAGTGGGATTGAGGAAAAAATCATATCTAAAGTTAGTGAGCTAGCTAGCTAACGTTAGCCAACTTTTGGCTAGTTCTAATGGTACATCAACTGGCAAAAACTAGCCAAGTTAATTTACTTCTGTTGAAATGGGACAAAAAGGCCACAAAACATTTCCATACACGCAGCAGCTGTAGATACTGCTATCTGACAGATAGTTAGAGGCTAGAGCTGAACTGGCTGTAGTAGATAATAGCTAGCTAGCTAGTTCATTCTCTTCAGACATAATTTCAGTTGAGAGGAGGATGAAACGTTAGCTAACATTAAATGTCAGTTACACTACCAGCTCAGCACTGGGAATAATTATTTTTCTTCTGTTAAGTCAAACAGCAGTTACCTTGCAGGCTACATCAGTCAATTAAAGAGTAGCCAGTTTCTGCTTTGCTTGCTTTTACAAGTCTGAGAAAAAGAGCAACACACAGAGACAAAAGCTGCAGACAGCAGCATTGTCAACACGCAGCCTTTCCACAATCTCTGTGGTGTCTGCATGGTCCTAAATCCAGCTGGCTGAAACCGCCAAACAGCCTACCCAACCATTCTGAGGCGTCCGCTTGGTCCTAAAGCACACCGATGCAGCTTTTGTTTTTATCACAGTGAAATTATAAAACCGGGGAGGGAGAAAAATGCTATTTTAGAATGTGGGGGGAATATCATGCCCCCCTGTCCCCAGTGAAAGTTGTGCCCATGTTAAAAATACTTCACCAGAGAGAATAACTTAGCCAGAGAGGAGCATTAACTTATTTAAATTTTCTTAAAGCTGTGGATTGTTTCAAATCACAAGTGTGTAGGCCTATGCCTGTTTGTGAATCTCGCAATTTGGGCAGGGTGCGTAGAAATATGTCTAGCTGATTGAGTTGCGGCAGTCAGTAAAAATCATCTAAAATACAGGCAGCGTTGCAAGAAAAAGCCATATCTCAGACAGGCCAATAAAAATAAAAGATTAAGATGGGGAAAAGAACGCAGACACTGGACAGAGGAATTCTGCCTAGAAGGCCAGCATCCCAGAGTCGCCTCTTCACTGTTGACTGGTGTTTTGCGGGTACTATTTCATGAAGCTGCCAATTGAGGACTTGAGGCGTCTGTTTCTCAAACTTCTCCGGCACGTCTTCCTGTGGGCTGGTTCTCCAGTGCCGCGGAGAACCAGGACCTCTGGGAGGTTTTCAGCAAGGCCCGTGCCACTTCGCTTCCTCCGCATCGGCCCTACGATTGCGGGATCGACCTTCTCCGGGCCCTACTCCACCCCGGGTGGCGGCTGTATTCTCTGTCGGGTCCAGAGACCAAGGAGATGGAAACGTACATCGAGGACTCGCTGGCTGCAGGGTGTATCAATCCTTCTGCCACCCCCACCGGTGCAGGGTTCTTCTTTGAGGAGAGGAAGGACAAAACCCTGCATCCGTGTATCGACTACCGGGGCTTCAATGACATCACTGTTAAAAACCAATACCACTTATCACCTCAGCTTTCAAGCCGCTCCCAGGGGGCTACTATTTTCTCTAAGTTGGATCCGTACCATCTGGTGCGGATACGGGAAGGAGACGAGTGGAAGACAGCCTTCAACACGGTTAGCGGACACTACGAGTACCTGGTGATGCTGTAATGGAATTGTAATGTTTGTGCTTTTTTTAGAACTAATTTCTGTGTTCTATTCATATGCTGTTCTATAAACCAATTTCTGTGTTCATGCAAGTGGCTGACTGTACAAATCCTCACTATCAGTAGCTGCAATTTGGCAGTACGCCCAGACCTTGTTCAGAGAATGAACAAAAGATATCTCAATGTCAAGGTCTCAGCCTAGAGAGAAGAAGCCTTGTGAGGTATTGGTTTGTCACATGAATAAAACAAAACGGTAATGATGAATTAATTATGCTAAATCAAGCTAATATAACTTGTCTGTGTATAGCCGTATATAAGACAACTGCTGGGGACTGCCCAGGCAGAGCTTCTGACAGACATTCACTATGGTGCATTAAGTTTGTTGGAGCCTCTCCAGCGCGCTGACAAATAAAGGAATAAAGGATATTTAATTTAAGATTGACTTTGAGTGTGCCTGTGTAAGAATTTCCACGACAATGCTGTTCGGACTGACCAACGCTCCTGTTGTGTTCCAGGCCCTGGTTAATGACATTCTCTGCGACATGTTGAACCGATTCGTGTTTGTCTACCTCGACGACATCCTCATCTTTACCCGCTCAGCTCAAAAACATGTTCTCTAAGTCCGACAAGTCCTCCAGTGACTCCTGGAGGACTTGTTAAAGCAGAAAAATGCGAATTCCATCGCTCTACCATCTCCTTCCTTGGATACATCATCGCTGCAGGCAATGTGCAGATGGATCTTGGCAAGGTGAGTGTGGTGTATTGGCCACAAACCACTTCCAGAGTGCAGTTGCAACACTTCTTGGGTTTTACCAATTTCTATCGCCATTTTATCTGGGTTTACCGCACCCTGGCTTTCCCCTTTTCAGCACTCACCTCTCCCAAGGTCCCGTTCGCATTGGACTCCAGCTGCTGACCGGGTGTTCCTGTACCTAAAGCATCGATTCACTACAGCTCCCATTTTAATCCATCCGGATCTTTCCCGTCAGTTCGTGGTGGAGGTTGACGCCTCGGATGTTTGAGTGGGGGCTGTCCTGTCTCAGCGTTCTGCGCAGGACCAAAAGCTGCATCCCTGCGCCTTCTGCATCCCATTGTCTTAATGCCACTGAGAGGAATTATGATGTGGCAAATTGAGAACTTCTCACGCTGAGAAGGAGTGGAGGCACTAGTTAGAGGGGGCGGAACATCCATTCATTGTGTGGACTGATCACAAGAACCTGGAATATCTCCGCACCGCCAAGCGTCTCAGCTCCAGGCAAGCTCGATCCCTGCTATTCACTCGGTTCAACTTTACCATCTCCTACCGCCCGGGCTCCAAGAATGTTAACCAGGTATGTGCCCAGGTAGGACACCAGGGGAAGGGGGGGTATGCTGTCACACCCTGATCTGTTTCACCTGTCTTTGTGCTTGTCTCCACCCCCCACTAGGTGTCTCCCATCTCCCCCCATTATCCCCTGTGTATTTATACCTGCGTTTTCTGTTTGTGTGTTGCCAGTTCGTCTTGTCCTACTATCATGTTCCTGTGCTTCCTGTGCTCTAGTTTTTGTTTTTCATAGTCTTCTCAGCCTGTCCTGACTCTGCCTGCCGTCCTGTACCTGCCTGACTCTGATTTGGATTACTATCTTTGCCTGCCTTGACTTACCTTTTGCCTGCCCCATGTACTATTATAAACTCTGAGACTCGTACTATCCGCCTCCTGTGTCTGCAGTGTGTGTCCGAGAACACCACGCAGCTCTCCGGGACTGCCACACAGAAATATCAGCCCACAGAGAGAAACATGATATTGAATTTCACTCAACTTTCTAGAGCAGTGGTCACTAACCGGTTGATCGCGAAGAGTCATGTCAAATCATGTCTGTCATTGAACAACCCCTTGCCAAGATCAGGTGGGGATGTTATGGGGCTATTTAGCTTCCGCTGGTCCTGTGGCCCCTTTTAAGGTAAATGGCATCATGAACTTTACCAATTACCAGGACATTTTTGCAAAAACACATGTTGCCTCTGCCAGGAGGTTGACACTTGGCTACAAGTGGATCTTCCAGCAAGACAATAACCCCAGGCACACATCAAAGTCCACAAAGAAATAGTTAATTGACCATTGTTAATAGACCAGAGCTGATTTAGCAGTTTCACCACCCCTTTTCCTGTAGTTTGTTGTACTTGCTCAAAAACCCCTCACCGTAGTGGTACCTCTGAGTCACCCCACTTGAATCAGCCAATCACTGTCCGCCATTCCCCATGCACCTCACTGAACCCTCCTCCTCACTAAACCGTGCTCAGGTCTTCAGAGTGAGATCATGGTCAGAATGGAATGGCCTTGCTGGACTATTCCTTATGTTAATTGTGTTTGACCTGTGTTTTAGTGCCTGCATCTAATTGTAAGTACTCTCCGGCATGTCTCTGGGGTTTTAGTTGGGTGTTGCTAAGGCAGTAGAATATTTACCATGTTTGTAATGTTAGAAGGTATTTTCTCATGGTCAGAAAGGAGGACTTGCTGGACTTTTCCTTATGTTAATTGTGTTTGACCTGTGATTTAGTGTGTGCATCTTATTTTGAGTACTGTCCGACATGTCATTGGGGTTTTAGTTTGGTGTTGCTAAGGCAGAAGAGTATTTACCATGTTTATAAGGTATTTTCCTTCCATGTGCTTCATGTTATTTCTAACCAGCTAGCCTAGGTGCTAGCCAGTCATGCTAGCTCGTTATGCTGTGTACCCCATGCTTCGTTTAGGATAGCCTATCATATAAATTATGCTCATACTTTCTGGTTAAGTTAATAGCCGTGTTTATGGACATTTAGAGTCTTTATGAAGCTTCATGCTACCGCCTTATGATGTATGCATGTAACCTAATTTAGCCTGTGCAGACCTTAGTTACATTGCAGTCATGTTTCAGTTGTTATATGCCTACCAGTAATTGGGCCTTTGAATTCTACTATCTGTGTATTTGTCTCTAAGCCTGTACTTACGGGTATTATTTTATTCTCTTTCCATAGAACCACTTTTATACACTCTCACTTTCTATGTGAGCTATCATTATAGAAGAGTGTGGTGTGTTGAGCCCAATATCTGCAAGAAGCCTGTTCTGAAGACATCTGACTTGTTGTTGCCAAACAGACCTTTGGTGGCTGAACATTATCCATTGACACCTAATAGCTCTCTACTAGTGCCCATTCTACGTGGTCCTCCCAGAACAGCCCCTTTAGTATTTGTCACGTTCGCCGGATATTATAAGCTACCACAGCCCAAGATGTCTCAGAGTTACGCAAAGTCAAGGCATTGGTCACCATCCACCTCATCCCGGGCACCTCTCCCTGAACGAAGACGAGTAAACAAGCCTGATGACACAGCATGCCACTCCCACTGCACTAGACGCAGTGACCGTTGGGACGATCGGTGGAATGCTATCAGGGAGAGGTTCTAGATCCTCCGTCGCAGCACAGCTCTCTTCTCTGATCTGATGCTACTTGAGGCCAAGAAGGAGCTCAAACAGATGGTGCATAGGATAGAGCAGCTCAAGACAACACTAGCCAAACCACGCCCACAACCAACTGAATCTCCAGTGCCACAGGCTCGTACCAGCACACCACGGAGGGTCAGTGAGAAGATGCAGGGAAGGGACGGCTGTATCTACGACGAGGAGAAGATCACCACCATTGGTCACCAAAAGGGATGTCCATCCTGACCAAGTGGAGGCTGACCAGTCCTCATGTCACCTTTCTCAAGCACCTTCTCGATCACTGCCAGTTGCTATGGCTCATCTTCAAGGGGTTGCTGCAGATATACCGGCCTGCAGCTCCACACCACTCTCGTCAGCCTAAAGTTGCTCATCAGCGCTTTCATAAGCATAAGCCCTCGGTGACTCCCTCACCTTCAGCATCAGTCGCCATCAACCCCAGTCTCGGATCCAACCTCTGCTGTGGAGTCCCTCACAGTGTTGCTAGAGCCTTCTCCAGGGCCATAGGAGCCTCCAGAGCTCACCCACGACTGTGCTCCAGCCAACAGCAGCCATGCAGATCCAGCCTGCTCCGGCCATGGAGCTCAAGTTAGTAGTGGGGCCTACCACACCCGCTCCTGCCATGGAGCCTCAGCCTTTGCCAGGGCCAGAGGAGCTACCAGAGCTCACACCGGGGGAGCACCTTACCACTGTTCTCCAGCTGACACCCGCTGTGGAGTCACAGTGGTTCTACAGCCCTTCCAGGGATGGAGGAGCTACCACAGTACCTGTCTTGACTGCATCAAACCGGGAGAAGCTAGTTAAGCTAGCTAGCTAGGCTTTTTGAGGCTGCATGCACTTTATCATCCTACACAGTAACAAACAACAACAACTCCATTCAGAACACAGGTGGCTCGTCCATTAGGGTGTAAGGGGCAGCGCCCCACTTGTGATTGGTAAAAAAAAACACAAAAACGAGACTACAGTATCTATCAAGCACAGACGGCGCTAAAGCAAAAAGCTAATTGTAATTAACTTGTAATTAACTTGTAAATAAATAATTATACCATAGGGTGGCAGGGTAGCCTAGTGGTTAGAGCGTTGGACTAGTAACCGGAAGGTTGCAAGTTCAAATCCCCGAGCTGACAAGGTACAAATCTGTCGTTCTGATCCCGAACAGGCACTGTTCCTAGGCCGTCATTGAAAATAAGAATTTGTTCTTAACTGACTTGCCTAGTTAAATAAAGGTTAAAAAAATAGGAGCCTTGGACCTGATAAACTGGACAACTACATCCAACAACAGTCGAAGGACACTAAAAAAGCATGGCTAATTTTGTGTCCCCCCAAAGCCAAAAACAAACAAAGCCTGCTACTGCAATATTGAGAAATAATTTGGTAGATTTTTGGTCAAATTAACCAGTTATCTATAGGCAGCTAGCTAGCTATAGCTGGCTGGTAGCTTGCTAGCTAGTTAGTTCCCATGCCAACTTCTAAACTCATATCTGACTAACTCGGAAATATAAAGTTATTTCAGAATGAACATTAACTGTCTAGCGCATCATGCTTTGTGACATTATGTTAGTTAGCTATCCCCAGTTAGATAATGTGTTTTCACTTATTGCATCTGTATGCTTGTTGCGTTCTCCCTGGTGCACTCGTTCGGGAGCTGTCTGCTCGTTCTAAATAGTATAATCTAATCTGTTCAAAACAGTGGCAACATGTGCACCAGTGGTCATTCAGTTTTTGACATAGAGAAGTGAAATAGGTGTATTTATGCTGTTGTTCAAATGCACAGATTGCTTTATGTATCTTCTCAAAGAAACTACCGGTAGTTCTAAAAATTGGCATCATATATCTGTCATGCTGCTTTGTTAACAACTCCAACCATCTCGCGCCCCGGATATTCAGCCAATCGCTGGACTTATTACTCATGTTTATTGTATTTGACCTGTGTTTTAGTGTGTGCATCAAATTGTAAGTACTGTCCGACATGTCATTGGGGTTTTAGTGCCCGTTCTACATGGTCCTCCCGGATCAGCCCCTTAGTATTTGTCAACCACAAAATCAACAATTTGCAACAGGCCATCTCAGTCTCCGGACTTGAACCTCATTGATAACCTGTGGTTTGAATTGAAAACGGCAGTTCATACGCGCAGACAAAGGATATCAAGAATCTCTAAAGATTTTGTCTGGAGCAATGATTAAGATCCCTCCCAATATGTGTCTTTTTTTTCAAAAAAAATAGGCATTGGTTAGATAGCGACTGAATGGCCTTCCATGTGAGTTTCACGCTGCAGGGGAGGCTCACAATGACTGATTTCACACAGCCAGGTATACCACAGACAATATGAGCCCCCCAACCTAGGGCTGGGTAATCTGATCTGGAATAATGCAATCATTTGTCATATCCAATGGTAGAGGCTCTAATGGTAGCCTACAATATGGCTGTGGCTCTCTGTCTCTGTAAGTAGATTCCTCTTTTCCTAGTGTTGCAAGCTATTGGACAGATCCCCGCTGGGTGTGTGGTTTTACGCAGACTGTTTGTACTCCTCTTTGTGAGCCGTTCCTTGGACGTCAGATCACAGCTGCCCACACACACGTACACACATCAACACTTGGCCAGTCCTCTACACACACGCGCATGCACAGTCACACACACTTGAATGCACACACTACCTGAGGGACAGATCTCCACCCCCACGCTCCCCTGCGTCCGACAGTATGGGTTTAATGAGGGCTTGGCCATCTGTGTGTGTGTATTTGCATACAGTACCAGTTAAAAGTGTGGACATCTACTCATTCAAGGGTTTTTCTTTGTTTACTATTTTCTACATTGTAGAATAATAGTGAAGACATCAAAACCATGAAATAACACATATAGTAACCAAAATCAGTGTTAAACAAATCAAAACATATTTTATATTTCAGATCCTTCAAAGTAGCCACCCTGTGCCTTGATGACAGCTTTGCACACTCTTGGCATTCTCTCAACCAGCTTCACCTGGAACGCTTTTCCCACATATGCTGAGCACTTGTTGGCTGCTTTTCCTTCACTCTGCAGTCCAATTCATCACAAACCATCTAAATTGGGTTGAGATTGGCTGATTGTATCAAAGCACAAGGCGAGACCCAAATGCAGACGGTTGGAGTCTTACAATGTTTATTAATCCAAAGGGGTAGGCAAGAGTTGTCATGGACAGGCAAAAAGGTCAAAACCAGATCAGGGTCCAGGAGGTACAGAGTGGCAGAAAGGCTTGTGGTCAAGGCAGGCAGAATGGTCAGGCAGGTGAGTACAAAGTCCAGAAACAGGCAAGGGTCAAAAGGGCAGGACTAGAAAAAGGAGAATGCAAAAAGCAGGAGAACGGGAAAACCCTGGGCGCATACCTACCTGGGCGCATACCTAGTTGACCGGGGTGTCGGCAGTGATGAGGACTGGATCCAGAATGTCTCCAGCGGGAACCCAGCACCTCTCCTCCGGGCCGCAACCCTCCCAGTCAACCAGGTACTGGAAACCCCTGTTTTACCATGTAGGCCGGATAGTCATCAATGACACAGGGTGGTTGGGGCGTGGGCCTAGGTACAGAAGACAAAGAACAGTGAGACACGGGCTTAATCTTAGACACATGGAAGGCAGGGTAAATACGGAGGGTACGGGGTAACACAAGACAGACAGTAGTGGAATTCAGGACTCTGGAGATGGGAAAAGGACCAATGAAATGAGAGGACAGTTTGTGGGACTCTACCTGAAGGGGCAGGTCCCGTGTGGACAGCCATACCCTCTGCCCAATGCAGTGGCGGGAAGCTGGGATCCGGCGACGGTCCGCTTGTTTATGATACCTGGAGTTGGTCTTGAGAATAGCCGCCCTGGCTCTTCTCCAGGTATGTTGACAGCGGCGGACAAACATCTGGGCCGAGGGTACGCTGTCCTCCTGCTCTTATTCAAGGAAGATTGGAGGTGGATTCCCCTTTCGAGTGCTCCATGGGGTGAGTCCCGTGGCAGAACTGGGAAGAGTGTTCCGGGCATACTCCACCCAGACCAGTTGACGGCTCCAGGTAGAGACCATGCACCTTAAGGTTGTCTCCAGGTCTTGGTTGGCTCGTTCCGACTGACTATTAGTTTGGGGATAGAATCCGGATGACAGGCTGGCCGACGACCCAAATGGGTGCAGAATGCCTTCCAGAACTGAGACAAGAACTGGGGACCCTGATCGGAGACCATGTCTACTGGAAGACATGCTGCACCATAAGCTGGGCCGTCTCCTTGGCAGAAGGTAGTTTGGGTAGAGGGATGAAATGGGTGGCCTTGGAGAACCGGTCAACTATCGTCAGAATGACAGTGTTGCCATCAGACGGAGGGAGCCCAGTGACAAAGTCAAGAGATATATGAGACCAGGGTTGATGAGGAACCGGTAGTGGCTGCAGGAGTCCAGAAGGAGCTTGCAGTGGAGTCTTGTTTTGAGCACACACAGTGCATGTGGTGACAAAGGCAGAGACGTCAGGGACCATTGTGGGCCACCAGAAACATTGTTGAAGGAAGGCTAGTGTACGACAGGACCCTGGATGACAGGTCAGCCTGTAGGAATGAGCCCATTCCAGGATCTGGGACCGGACTGGATTAGGGACAAACAGCCGGTTAGCCGGGCCCCCTTCAGGTCCAGGCTTGGAGCGTTGCGCCTCGATCCAATCCACAGTGGCAGCAAGGCATGAGGTAGGGAGAATGGTTTCAGAGGTTGAGGGTGTGGCAGAGGAACTGTATAGGTGGGAGGGCTTCACATTCTTTGACCCTGGTCAGTAGGAGATAGTGAAGTTAAATCTGGTGAAACGGAGGGCCCACCAGGCCTTCCTGGAGTTGAGGTGCTTGGCTGTACAGAGATATTCCAGGTTTTTATGGTCAGTTCAGACCAGGAATGGCTGTTCTGCTCCTTCCAGACAGTGTCTCCACTCTTCCAACTCCATCTTCACCGCCAGGAGTTCTCAGTTGCCAACATCATAGTTCCTTTCAGCAGGATTGAGACGATGGGACAGGAAGGCACAGGGATGAAGCTTATGGTCCTGGGCAGATCGCTGGAACAGGATGCTCCAACATCCGAAGCATCCCCTTCCACCACAAATTGACGCGAGGGGTCCAGACGGATGAGGATGGGTGGTGCTGTGAACCGATGCTTCAGGGTCACAAAGGCTTTGTCGACAGCTGGAGACCATTTGAACGGTACCTTGGGAGATGAGGGCCGAGGGTGCCGCCAGGGTGCTGTAGTCCCGAATTAAATGGTGGTAGATGTTTGCAAAACCAAGAAACCATTACAACCGCTCCCTGGACGTTGGTTGAGGCCAAATCCACCACTGCTTTCACCTTTCCAGGATCCATCTGAACATTGCCTTCAGCAATGACATATCCCAGAAAGGTGATAGTAGAGCGGTGGAACTCACACATCTCGGCTTTCATGAACAGTTGGTTCTCCAGGAGGCGCTGAAGGACCTGTCTGACATGAAGAACATGTTCTTGTGCAGATTGGGAAAAAAACAGGATGTCGTCAAGGTACACAAACACAAATCGGTTTAGCATGTCCCGATGCACATAATTGACCAAAGCCTGGAAAAGAGTTGGTGAGTCCAAATGGCATGACCTGGTACTCATAATGTCCACTGGCTGTGTTGAAGGCTGTCTTCCACTCATCCCACTCATGTATCTGAATCAGGTGGTAGGCATTTCGAAGGTCCAACTTGGAAAATATGGTGACCCCCTGGAGACGTTCAAATGCCGAGGAGCGGTAGGGAGTAACGATTCTTGACAGTAATGTCATTAAGTCCCAGGTAGTCAATGCACAGATGCAGGGTCTTGTCCTTCTCCACAAAGAAAAACCCTGCGCTGGCAGAAGATGCAGACGGACGGAATGCCCCAGTGGCCAGAGACTCCTCTACGTACTCCATAGCTTTGGTCTCTGGTCCAGACAGAGAATACAATCGACCCGAGGTGGTGTAGTGCCTGGGAGAAGATCAATGGCACAATCATAAGGACGGTGCGGGGGAAGGGAAGTAGCGTGTGCCTTACTGAACACTTCTAGGAGGCCATGATATTCTGTGGGGATAGCAGAGACATCCACATTCTTGCTAACATCCTGAGGAATATGACCTGAGGAAGGCTGTGCTGCTTGAAGGCAGTGGGAATGGCAAAATGGGCTCCAACCCAGGATGGAGCTTGTGGTCCAATCAGTCATCGGATTGTGCTTTTGAAGCCAGGAAAATCCCAAAACCACCGGAACATGGGGAAAGGTAATGAGGAGGAACTGTATTGTCTCACTGTGGTTACCAAAAACCCGTAATTGAACGGGCACAGTACTATGGGTGACTTCCACTATAGAGCGGCCGTCCAGTGCCCTAGTATCCAAGGGCACAGAGAGAGGCCGAGTGGGAATACCAAGCTCCATAGCTATCGTGGCATCCATAAGATTTTTATCAACCCCAGAGTCAATGAGCACTAGGAGAGACTTAGATTGGTCTCCCCACAGCACTAGAGCAAAAAGGGGTGTGTGGGTGATGGGAATTAGGGCACTCCCAGTCTGACTCACCATAGTACTGGTACCCACTAGAGACAAGGGTTTTCTAATAGGGCAGGTAGCAGATAAAGTGTCCTGCCCCACCACAGTACAGAAATGGTTATTATTCATCCTCCGTGAGCACTCCCAGGTGACTACCTCATGAAGCTGGTTGAGAGAATGCCAAAAGGTTGCAAAGCTGTCCTCAAGGCAAAGGGTGGCTACTTTGAAGAAACTAAAATATTAAATATATTTTGATTTAACACTTTTTTGGTTTCTACATAATTCCATGTGTTATTCTACCATGTAGAATGTATTGTCCCCAGCACAAGGTGCACCTGTGTAAGGATCATGCTGTTTAATCAGCTTCTTGATACACCACACCTGTCAGGTGGATGGATTATCTTGGCAAAGGAGAAATGCTTACAAATTGGGATGTAAACAAGAGAAATAAGCTTTTTGTGCGTATGGAACATTTCTGGGATCTTTTATGTCAGCTCATGATACATAGGACCAACACTTTACATGTTGCGTTTTTATTTCTGTTTAGGGTATATATACAATGCATTCGGAAAGTATTCAGATCCCTTGACTTATTCCACATTTTGTTACATTACAGTAAATGTAACATTTTCCTCATCAATCTACAAACAATACCCCATAATGACAAAGTGAACACAGTTATTTTGAATTGTTTGCAAATGTATTACAAACTAAAAAACTGAAAAACCTTATTTAATAAGTATGAGACTCAAATTGAGCTCAGTTGCATCTGGTTTCCATTGATTATCCTTTCTACAACTCAGTTGGAGTCCTCTGGGGCAAATTAAATTGATTGGAAAAGGCCCACAGTTGACAGTGCATGTCAGAGCAAAAACCAAGTCATGAGGTGGAAGGAATTGTCCATAGAGCTCAGAGACAGGATTGTGTCGAGGCACAGATCTGGGGAAGGGTACCAAAACATTTCTGCAGTATTGAAGGTCCATAAAAACACAGTGGCCTCCATTATTCTTAAATGGAAGAAGTTTGGAACCACCAAGACTCTTCCTAGAGCTGGCCGCTTGGCCAAACAGCAATCGGGCAAGAAGGGCCTTGGTCAGGGAGGTGACCAAGAACCTGATGGTCACTCTGACAGAGCTCCAGAGTTCCTCTGTGGAGATGGGAGAACTTTCCAGAAGGACAACCATCTCTGCAGCACCCCACCAATCAGGCCTTTATGGTAGAGTGGCCAGACGGAAGCAACTCCTCAGTAAAAGGCACATGACAGCCCGCTTTGAGTTGAAACCAAGATTGAACTCTTAGGCCTGAATGCCAAGCGTCATGTCTGGAAGAAATCTGGCACCATGGTGGTGGATGCTGCATTATGCTGTGGGGATATTTTTCAGTGGCAGGGACTGGATCGAGGGAAAGATGAATGTACAGAGAGATCTTTGATTAAAAACCTGCTCCAGAGCGCTTAGAACCTCAGACTAGGGCGAAGGTTCACCTTCCAACAGGACAACGACCCTAAGCACACAGCCAAGACAACGCAGGAGTGGCTTCGGGACAAGTCTCTGAATGTCCTTGAGTGGTCAACCAGAGCCCAGACTTGAACCCGATCAAACATCTCTGGAGAGACCTGAAAATAGCTATGCGGCAACGCTCCCTTTCCAACCTGACAGTGCTTGAGAGGATCTGCAGAGAAGAATGGGAGAAACTCCCCAAATACAGGTTTGCCAAGCTTGTAGCGTCACACCCCAAAAGACTTGAGCCTGTAATCGCTGCCATAGGTGATTCAACAATGTATTGAGTAAAGGGTCTGAATACTTATGTAAATGTGATATCAGTTTTTTCTTTATACAAACATTTCTAAAAACCTGTTTTAGCTTTGTCATTATGGGGTATTGTGTGTGTATATTGACGTGGGGGAAAAAAAACAATTTAATACATTTTAGAATAAGACTGTAATGTAACAAAGTGTGGAAAATTATTTTTTCAATTATTTTGTGAAGCATCACAAAGTTACAAAGTTACATCATAGTTACAAATAGAAATCATCAAACTGGATGGACATCAGAAATAGAGGAAGGACTAAGAACAAACAATAGAGAACTGTTGTAAAGTAGACTGTGTCTGTAGAGTATGTATAAGATGTAAGGATTGAAGGTAGAAGCAGAAGTGTTTATTAGTTTACTCCAATTGGGGGATCGGCGGAAGGGAATAATAATAAAGGTATATTCTTTAAAAAGTATGTATGTCTATATAGGTATGTGTATGTATATATGTGTATATATATGCATGCGTGTATGGATATATATATTTACCAAAAAAATATGGGGGATTGGAAATGATGCAGACAATTACATTGGAAGCAACATTCTTTCCGCAATATTAAGCTGATCCACCCTAAAACAAAAACAAAAAATGTTAAAGTGTGGAAAAAGTGAAAGGGTCTGAAAACTTTCCAAATGCATTGTGTGTGTGTGTGTGTGTGTGTGTGTACAGTTGAAGTCAGAAGTTTACATACACCTTAGCCAAATACATTTAATCTCAGTTTTTCACAATTCCTGACATTTAATCCTAGTAAAAATGCCCTGTTTTACATCAGTTAGGATCACCACTTTATTTTAAGAATGTGAAATGTCAGAATAATAGTAGAGAGAATGATTTATTGCAGCTTTTATTTCTTTCATCACATTCCCAGTGGGTCAGACGTTTACATACACTCAATTAGTATTTGGTAGCATTGCCTTTAAAATGTTTAACTTGGGTCAAACGTTTCAGGTAGCCTTCCACAAGCTTCCCACAATAAGTTGGGTGAATTTTGGCCCATTCCTCCTGACAGAGCTGGTGTAACTGAGTCAGTCGCTTTTTCAGTTCTGCCTACAAATTTTATATGGGATTGAGGTCAGGGCTTTGTGATGACCACTCCAATACCTTGACTTTGTTGTCCTTAAGCCATTTTGCCACAACTTTGAAAGTATGCTTAAGATCATTGTCCATTTGGAAGACCCATTTGCGACCAAGCTTTATCTTTCTGACTAATGTCTAGAGATATATCCACATAATTTTCCATTCTCATGATGCCATCTATTTTGTGAAGTTCACCAGTCCCTCCTGCAGCAAAGCACCCCCACAACACGATGTTGCCACCCCCGTGTTTCACGGTTGGGATGGTGTTCTTCAGCTTGCAAGCCTCCCCCCTTTTCCTCCAAACATAACAATGGTCATTATGGCCAAACAGTTCTATTTTTGTTTCATCAGACCAGAGGACATTTCTCCAAAAAGTACGATCTTTGTCGCCATGTGCAGTTGCAAACCGTATTCTGGCTTTTTTATGGCGTTTTTGGAGCAGTGGCTTCTACCTTGCTGAGCAGCCTTTCAGGTCATGTTGATATAGTACTCGTTTCACTGTGGAAATAGATACTTTTGTACCGGTTTCCTCCAGAATCTTAACAAGGACCTTTGGTGTTGTTCTGGGATTGATTTGCACTTTTCGCACCAAAGTACGTTGATCTCTAGGAGACAGAACGCGTCTCCTTCCTGAGTGTAATGATGGCTGCGTGGTCCCATGGTGTTTATACTTGCGTACTATTGTTTGTACAGATGAATGTGGTACCTTCAGGCTTTTGGAAATTGCTCCCAAGGATGAACCGGACTTGTAGAGGTCTACAAATTCTTCTGAGGTATTAGCTGATTTCTTTTGATTTTCCCATGATGTCAAGCAAAGAGGCACTGAATTTGAAGGTAGGCCTTGAGATACATACACAGGTACACCTCCAATTGACTCAAATGATGTCAATTAGTCCATCAGAAGCTTATAAAGCCATGAAATCATTTTCTGGTGTATGTAAACTTCTGTCCCACTGGAACTGTGATACAGTGAATTATATGTGAAATAATCTGTCTGTTAACAATTGTTGGAAAAATGACTGGCATGTATAAAGTAGATGCTAACAAAAAAATATGTAAATAAGGTAGAATAAATGTTTAAGTTGACTTGCACGTTCACTCAACCTAAAATTCTACGTTTATTGAGCATACAATTCAACTTGAGAATGTATTTTGGTTTTGCTAGATGCCCAAATGTTGAGCAGGTTGTTGCCTTACAATGGTACACTGAATGAACAATTTTTTTTTTTTTTACAGTGCATTCAAAAGCTGCAAATAAATGCAAATGAAGATGCCCTCCTCAAATTAATGTATTTTCCACGAGTACGACTTCTCGTCAGCTGGCTGCCTGCTTGGCTGGTGTCACACATTCATCCCCACATAATTCCTTCAAATGTCATACCTTCAATTATAGATTTTATGCATTATACACCTTGCCATTTTGGCAATGGCAAAACAATTATATTTTTGATGACACTGTTCTCGACTGTCGTCAATTATTGGACAAGTCAAAATTGACAGACACTTGTTCTACTCAGGTGTCAAAAGATGCTAGTTAGGTCACAAAGGACAAGGAAAAAGCAGGGCTGCCTCACCACTAAGATATAACATCATTCCCAGGAGAGATAGTGTTCCACTTTTCCTAATTAGGGACCCACCTCTCAAACGTTCTGTTCGCTTTAATTACCACCTCTCCTGCACCCCACTCAGTGGGGTTGCCAGACAAATACTGAAAACTTAATTGGATAGTTCACCCAAATTACACATTGGTTTCATTACCCTGTAAGCAGTTTTTCTACAAGGTACGGTATGACAGCAAACCATGATTTGGTTAAGTTTCCCTGGCATTGTTTCCAAATGCTAACGTTTTAGAATTTGTTGCACAAACCCCATTAAAGTCATGGGACCAACATTATCATTTGGACATGATGCACGAAAAATGCTGATATCGGTCCCATGACTTGAATGGGATTTGTATCCACACCAACATTTGTCCTATCAATTCATACCATTAGCATTACAATCATTAGCTGTGCATTTTTTTCACAACAGAAGGTGGAGATCAGTGCTGCCTGGTAAATACAGCATGTACCTACAGCTACAGTAGCCATGGCTTGTTATTTATTACAGCAATAACTTCAGCAAGTTTCACTGCTTAAGTAGTTGAATTGCTCCGGTGGGATTTGAACTAGTGGCAGCAGAGCCACAACTCCATGTCCCAAATCTCTAGACGAGAAGTTTTGAAGAGTTGTCCAAACCATTCATTCTTTTGTTTTGCAGGTTTTTCACCCAGCAAACTGGATGATGTTCAGAAAACATTGTTTTTAATAAAGGAAACACAGATGATTTGAATTGAAACACGGCACCTGCATGTCCATTGTGTCTGCATTGGAGAGAGATGAGTGCACGTTATGAGAGATGAGTGCACTTTATGAGAGATGAGTGCACGTTATGAGAGATGAGTGCACGTTATGAGAGATGAGTGCACGTTATGAGAGATGAGTGCACGTTATGAGAGATGAGTGCACGTTATGAGAGATGAGTGCACGTTGTGTTTTTACTCCATCTTCCTTATTGATACAGAAAATAGAGATTGTTTGGATTGAGACATTTCTGAGAGAAGGCAGCCCTTGGCAAAGAGAGGGAATTCAGCAAACTCAATTAAATGAGGTCTCTCTCTCTCTCTCTCCCTCCCTCCGTCCCAGCATGCCTGGAGTGAGAGAAGAGTTAGCGGTGTTGGCTCGTCTACGGATGTAGATGACGTCAGCACCGCTATGATGTTGATAGTGTTACCGCACTGTGATACTCCACTCCGTCACACTGCTCAAATTCTTCCTGCAGGGGAAATCACTGGCTCCCTCCCAAGGAGCCCACAGGCTGTCTCCGCTGCAAAGCTCATTAAATAGATGGCTATGTCTCATAACTCTCCCTCTCTAACCCTTTCTCTCAGTCTCTCTCTCTTTCACATTCAGACTTCTCTCTCTTACCTTCATATTTCTCTCTCTCTTTCACATTGCTCTCTCTCTTTCACCTTCAGATTTTCTCTCTCTCTGTGTGTCTCTCCCTTTCACCTTCAGATTTTCTCTCTCTGTGTGTCTCTCCCTTTCACCTTCAGATTTCTCTCTCTCTGTGTCTCTTACCTTCAGATTTTCTCTCTCTTTCACCTTCAGATTTCTCTCTCTTTCACCTTCAGATTTCTCTCTCTCTGTGTCTCTTACCTTCAGATTTTCTCTCTCTGTGTGTCTCTCCCTTTCACCTTCAGATTTCTCTCTCTCTGTGCCTCTTACCTTCAGATTTTCTCTCTCTTTCACCTTCAGATTTCTCTCTCTTTCACCTTCAGATTTTCTCTCTCTGTGTCTCTTACCTTCAGATTTTCTCTCTCTCTGTCTCTCCCTTTCACCTTCATATCTCTCTCTCTTTCTCTTCAGGTGGTTGGTGAGGGAAAGCCCTTACTGCAATACGTTCATGGCTATAGCACAATATGCTCTTTCGAGTATACTTTATAGGAAGAATATGCATGTTTACTGTAATAAGGTCCGCTAGATGTGTGGATGGATGGAGATGAGGCCGAACATTTTATTTTACCTTTATTTAACTAGGCAAGTCAGTTTAAAACAAGTTCTTCTTTACAATGACAGCCAAGGAACAGTGGGTTAACTGTCTTATTCAGAATGACAGATTTTTACCTTGTCAGCTAGAGGATTCGATCTAGGAACCGTTCAATTATTGGCCAAACACTCTAACCACTAGGCTACCTGCCGCCCTAACATACATAGTGTGTGGAGCGTGTGATGGACCACTGCATGCTTGGTGATACATGTATAATGTGATTGATGGCAGGTCAGATAGATATGACTCTAATTATATGTGTTGCCTGGCTACCATGTGGATCTCACAGGCTGAATCTGTACTGTATTGTGAAAATAGCTATGCGGCAACGCTCCCTTTCCAACCTGACAGTGCTTGAGAGGATCTGCAGAGAAGAATGGGAGAAACTCCCCAAATACAGGTTTGCCAAGCTTGTAGCGTCACACCCCAAAAGACTTGAGCCTGTAATCGCTGCCATAGGTGATTCAACAATGTATTGAGTAAAGGGTCTGAATACTTATGTAAATGTGATATCAGTTTTTTCTTTATACAAACATTTCTAAAAACCTGTTTTAGCTTTGTCATTATGGGGTATTGTGTGTGTATATTGACGTGGGGGAAAAAAAACAATTTAATACATTTTAGAATAAGACTGTAATGTAACAAAGTGTGGAAAATTATTTTTTCAATTATTTTGTGAAGCATCACAAAGTTACAAAGTTACATCATAGTTACAAATAGAAATCATCAAACTGGATGGACATCAGAAATAGAGGAAGGACTAAGAACAAACAATAGAGAACTGTTGTAAAGTAGACTGTGTCTGTAGAGTATGTATAAGATGTAAGGATTGAAGGTAGAAGCAGAAGTGTTTATTAGTTTACTCCAATTGGGGGATCGGCGGAAGGGAATAATAATAAAGGTATATTCTTTAAAAAGTATGTATGTCTATATAGGTATGTGTATGTATATATGTGTATATATATGCATGCGTGTATGGATATATATATTTACCAAAAAAATATGGGGGATTGGAAATGATGCAGACAATTACATTGGAAGCAACATTCTTTCCGCAATATTAAGCTGATCCACCCTAAAACAAAAACAAAAAATGTTAAAGTGTGGAAAAAGTGAAAGGGTCTGAAAACTTTCCAAATGCATTGTGTGTGTGTGTGTGTGTGTGTGTGTACAGTTGAAGTCAGAAGTTTACATACACCTTAGCCAAATACATTTAATCTCAGTTTTTCACAATTCCTGACATTTAATCCTAGTAAAAATGCCCTGTTTTACATCAGTTAGGATCACCACTTTATTTTAAGAATGTGAAATGTCAGAATAATAGTAGAGAGAATGATTTATTGCAGCTTTTATTTCTTTCATCACATTCCCAGTGGGTCAGACGTTTACATACACTCAATTAGTATTTGGTAGCATTGCCTTTAAAATGTTTAACTTGGGTCAAACGTTTCAGGTAGCCTTCCACAAGCTTCCCACAATAAGTTGGGTGAATTTTGGCCCATTCCTCCTGACAGAGCTGGTGTAACTGAGTCAGTCGCTTTTTCAGTTCTGCCTACAAATTTTATATGGGATTGAGGTCAGGGCTTTGTGATGACCACTCCAATACCTTGACTTTGTTGTCCTTAAGCCATTTTGCCACAACTTTGAAAGTATGCTTAAGATCATTGTCCATTTGGAAGACCCATTTGCGACCAAGCTTTATCTTTCTGACTAATGTCTAGAGATATATCCACATAATTTTCCATTCTCATGATGCCATCTATTTTGTGAAGTTCACCAGTCCCTCCTGCAGCAAAGCACCCCCACAACACGATGTTGCCACCCCCGTGTTTCACGGTTGGGATGGTGTTCTTCAGCTTGCAAGCCTCCCCCCTTTTCCTCCAAACATAACGATGGTCATTATGGCCAAACAGTTCTATTTTTGTTTCATCAGACCAGAGGACATTTCTCCAAAAAGTACGATCTTTGTCGCCATGTGCAGTTGCAAACCGTATTCTGGCTTTTTTATGGCGTTTTTGGAGCAGTGGCTTCTACCTTGCTGAGCAGCCTTTCAGGTCATGTTGATATAGTACTCGTTTCACTGTGGAAATAGATACTTTTGTACCGGTTTCCTCCAGAATCTTAACAAGGACCTTTGGTGTTGTTCTGGGATTGATTTGCACTTTTCGCACCAAAGTACGTTGATCTCTAGGAGACAGAACGCGTCTCCTTCCTGAGTGTAATGATGGCTGCGTGGTCCCATGGTGTTTATACTTGCGTACTATTGTTTGTACAGATGAATGTGGTACCTTCAGGCTTTTGGAAATTGCTCCCAAGGATGAACCGGACTTGTAGAGGTCTACAAATTCTTCTGAGGTATTAGCTGATTTCTTTTGATTTTCCCATGATGTCAAGCAAAGAGGCACTGAATTTGAAGGTAGGCCTTGAGATACATACACAGGTACACCTCCAATTGACTCAAATTATGTCAATTAGTCCATCAGAAGCTTATAAAGCCATGAAATCATTTTCTGGTGTATGTAAACTTCTGTCCCACTGGAACTGTGATACAGTGAATTATATGTGAAATAATCTGTCTGTTAACAATTGTTGGAAAAATGACTGGCATGTATAAAGTAGATGCTAACAAAAAAATATGTAAATAAGGTAGAATAAATGTTTAAGTTGACTTGCACGTTCACTCAACCTAAAATTCTACGTTTATTGAGCATACAATTCAACTTGAGAATGTATTTTGGTTTTGCTAGATGCCCAAATGTTGAGCAGGTTGTTGCCTTACAATGGTACACTGAATGAACAATTTTTTTTTTTTTTACAGTGCATTCAAAAGCTGCAAATAAATGCAAATGAAGATGCCCTCCTCAAATTAATGTATTTTCCACGAGTACGACTTCTCGTCAGCTGGCTGCCTGCTTGGCTGGTGTCACACATTCATCCCCACATAATTCCTTCAAATGTCATACCTTCAATTATAGATTTTATGCATTATACACCTTGCCATTTTGGCAATGGCAAAACAATTATATTTTTGATGACACTGTTCTCGACTGTCGTCAATTATTGGACAAGTCAAAATTGACAGACACTTGTTCTACTCAGGTGTCAAAAGATGCTAGTTAGGTCACAAAGGACAAGGAAAAAGCAGGGCTGCCTCACCACTAAGATATAACATCATTCCCAGGAGAGATAGTGTTCCACTTTTCCTAATTAGGGACCCACCTCTCAAACGTTCTGTTCGCTTTAATTACCACCTCTCCTGCACCCCACTCAGTGGGGTTGCCAGACAAATACTGAAAACTTAATTGGATAGTTCACCCAAATTACACATTGGTTTCATTACCCTGTAAGCAGTTTTTCTACAAGGTACGGTATGACAGCAAACCATGATTTGGTTAAGTTTCCCTGGCATTGTTTCCAAATGCTAACGTTTTAGCATTTGTTGCACAAACCCCATTAAAGTCATGGGACCAACATTATCATTTGGACATGATGCACGAAAAATGCTGATATCGGTCCCATGACTTGAATGGGATTTGTATCCACACCAACATTTGTCCTATCAATTCATACCATTAGCATTACAATCATTAGCTGTGCATTTTTTTCACAACAGAAGGTGGAGATCAGTGCTGCCTGGTAAATACAGCATGTACCTACAGCTACAGTAGCCATGGCTTGTTATTTATTACAGCAATAACTTCAGCAAGTTTCACTGCTTAAGTAGTTGAATTGCTCCGGTGGGATTTGAACTAGTGGCAGCAGAGCCACAACTCCATGTCCCAAATCTCTAGACGAGAAGTTTTGAAGAGTTGTCCAAACCATTCATTCTTTTGTTTTGCAGGTTTTTCACCCAGCAAACTGGATGATGTTCAGAAAACATTGTTTTTAATAAAGGAAACACAGATGATTTGAATTGAAACACGGCACCTGCATGTCCATTGTGTCTGCATTGGAGAGAGATGAGTGCACGTTATGAGAGATGAGTGCACTTTATGAGAGATGAGTGCACGTTATGAGAGATGAGTGCACGTTATGAGAGATGAGTGCACGTTATGAGAGATGAGTGCACGTTATGAGAGATGAGTGCACGTTATGAGAGATGAGTGCACGTTGTGTTTTTACTCCATCTTCCTTATTGATACAGAAAATAGAGATTGTTTGGATTGAGACATTTCTGAGAGAAGGCAGCCCTTGGCAAAGAGAGGGAATTCAGCAAACTCAATTAAATGAGGTCTCTCTCTCTCTCTCTCCCTCCCTCCGTCCCAGCATGCCTGGAGTGAGAGAAGAGTTAGCGGTGTTGGCTCGTCTACGGATGTAGATGACGTCAGCACCGCTATGATGTTGATAGTGTTACCGCACTGTGATACTCCACTCCGTCACACTGCTCAAATTCTTCCTGCAGGGGAAATCACTGGCTCCCTCCCAAGGAGCCCACAGGCTGTCTCCGCTGCAAAGCTCATTAAATAGATGGCTATGTCTCATAACTCTCCCTCTCTAACCCTTTCTCTCAGTCTCTCTCTCTTTCACATTCAGACTTCTCTCTCTTACCTTCATATTTCTCTCTCTCTTTCACATTGCTCTCTCTCTTTCACCTTCAGATTTTCTCTCTCTCTGTGTGTCTCTCCCTTTCACCTTCAGATTTTCTCTCTCTGTGTGTCTCTCCCTTTCACCTTCAGATTTCTCTCTCTCTGTGTCTCTTACCTTCAGATTTTCTCTCTCTTTCACCTTCAGATTTCTCTCTCTTTCACCTTCAGATTTCTCTCTCTCTGTGTCTCTTACCTTCAGATTTTCTCTCTCTGTGTGTCTCTCCCTTTCACCTTCAGATTTCTCTCTCTCTGTGCCTCTTACCTTCAGATTTTCTCTCTCTTTCACCTTCAGATTTCTCTCTCTTTCACCTTCAGATTTTCTCTCTCTGTGTCTCTTACCTTCAGATTTTCTCTCTCTCTGTCTCTCCCTTTCACCTTCATATCTCTCTCTCTTTCTCTTCAGGTGGTTGGTGAGGGAAAGCCCTTACTGCAATACGTTCATGGCTATAGCACAATATGCTCTTTCGAGTATACTTTATAGGAAGAATATGCATGTTTACTGTAATAAGGTCCGCTAGATGTGTGGATGGATGGAGATGAGGCCGAACATTTTATTTTACCTTTATTTAACTAGGCAAGTCAGTTTAAAACAAGTTCTTCTTTACAATGACAGCCAAGGAACAGTGGGTTAACTGTCTTATTCAGAATGACAGATTTTTACCTTGTCAGCTAGAGGATTCGATCTAGGAACCGTTCAATTATTGGCCAAACACTCTAACCACTAGGCTACCTGCCGCCCTAACATACATAGTGTGTGGAGCGTGTGATGGACCACTGCATGCTTGGTGATACATGTATAATGTGATTGATGGCAGGTCAGATAGATATGACTCTAATTATATGTGTTGCCTGGCTACCATGTGGATCTCACAGGCTGAATCTGTACTGTATTGTGTATGCCCTTATAATCTAGCAACTGTGTTTTTAGGATGGTTGGTCATCCCACACACTTCACCATCTCTCTGCATGCTTACCTCCTCATCTGACCTGCACCTCAGTACATCTGATAACTCCTCTGACTGCCTAACACCGGTTCAACTGTTAAAGATAAAATAAAGAAAACGTTATTGTCCATTAACATTTTTTATAAAAGGGACATGAATTGATTAAATAGTTTCCCCCCCTCAATCTACACACAATACCCCATAATGACGAAGCAAAAATAGGTTTTTAGAAATGTTTGCTCATTTATAAAACACAAATATTACATAAGTATTCAGACCCTTTACTCAGTAATTTGTTGAATCACCTTTGGCAGCGATTACAGCATCGAGTCTTCTTGGGTATGAGTCTTCTACAAGCTTGGCACACCTGTATTTGGGGAATTTTTCCAATTCTTCTCTGCAGATCAGGTTGGATGGGGAGCGTCGCTGCACAGCTATAGTAAGGTCTCTCCAGAGATGTTAAAGTCTGGGCCACTCAAGGCCATTCAGAGACTTGTTCTGAAGCCACTCCTGCATTGTCTTGGCTGTGTGCTTAGGATTGTTGTCCTGTTGGAAGGTGAACCTTGACCCCAGTCTGAGGTCATGAGAGTTCTGGAGCAGGTTTTCATCAAGGATCTCTCTGTACTTTGTTAATCTTTCCCTTGAATCTGACTAGTCTCCCAGTCCCTGCCGCTGAACAACATCCCCACAGCATGATGCTGCCACCACCATGCTTCACCGTAGAGATGGTACCAGGTTTCCTCCAGATGTGACGCTTGGAATTCAGGCCAAAGTGTTCAATCTTGGTTTCATCAGACCAGATAATCTTGTTTCTCGTGGTCTGAGAGTCCTTTCGGTGCCTTTTGGCAAACTCCAAGTGGGCTGTCATGTGCCTTTTACAGAGGAATGGTTTCCATCTGGCCACCCTTCCATAAAGGCCTGATTGAGATGGATGTCCTTCTGGAAAGTTTTCTCATATCCACAGAGGAACTCTGGAGCTCTGTCAGATTGACCATCAGGTTCTTGGTCACCTCCCTGACCAAGGCCCTTCTCTCCCGATTGCTCAGTTTGGACGGGCAGCCAGCTCTAGGAAGAGTCTGGGGGTTCCAAACTTCTTCCATTTAAGAATGAAGGCTACTGTGTTCTTGGGGACCTTCAATGCTGCAGACATTTTTTTGCTACCCATTCCCAGATCTGTGCCTCAACACAATCCTGTCTCGGAGCTCTATGGACAATTCCTGGTTTTTGCTCTGACATGCACTGTCAACTATGGGACCTTATATAGACAGTTGTGTGCCTTTCCAAATCATGTCCAATCATTTGAATTTACTACAGGTGGACTCCAAGTTGTAGAAGAATCTCAAGGATGATCAATGAAAATAGGATGCACCTGAGCTCAATTTCGAGTCTCCAAGCAAACGGTCTGAATACTTAAGTAAATAAGGTATGTCTGTGTTTTATTTTTTAATAAATGTGCCAACATTTCTAAAAACTTGCTTTCACTTTGTCATTATGGGGTATTGTGTGTTTTTATTTTGTACCTTTATTTAACTAGGCAAGTCATTTAAGAACACATTCTTATTTTCAATGACAGCCTGGGAACAGTGCTTGTTCAGGAGCAGAACAACAGATTTTGACCTTGTCGGGTCGGGGATTCGATCTTGCAACCTTCCGGTTACTAGTCCAATGCTCTTACCTCTAGGCTATCCGTGTGTAGATTAAAGTAATCATTTAAGCGTAACAAATGTGGAAAAGTGAATACTTTCCGAATGCACTGTATAGCCAATAAATATTTGTACCTAGCAAACATGACAAACCGATACACACAAATTACTCTAATCCCCTTTTTGCTGGCTAGTTAGCTGGTTGTCTGTATGGCTAGCTAGTGAAAGTGACAGCTGTGCAGCCCAAGTTTACCGTCACACACACAACTTTTTGGTCCTGACAGACTAACTAGCTACCTAACTAGCTATAGCAAGCAGCTTGGGCAGTTTCCACATGAATTACATCAGTAGAAACAAGACAAAACAACCAACTAGTTAGCTGACTGTATACAGCTAAACACTGCAACTAATTCCATGAGACAGAGAGCAATCATTCAAGGTCCTGCTCCACCACTGATGTGCTCGCCTTTACCAACCAAGTGATCATGACAGGATCTGCTCATCTGAAAGCTATTCCCCAAATTTCACAGAATCAAACATCAACAACACCAAACATATATCTACTTTTTTTTAGTTATTTCACTCACTTAGACATCATCACTTTCAAAGTGCAAGGACGTGTCCGAATCCGTATCACCAACCAGCATAGACCCTCTTCCACAGTGAAAAGTCATGGCCATTGCCATCATTTTAATAAGTAATTAAGAGATTTTTCTTTGAGAGTCAAATGACAGCATACCCTGTTTCCGGTGGTTGATGACAAAAGCCATGTGAATGCGACAACAGGTTGTTAGCAAGTAAATGTTGCGATATTGACACAGATATTATTGTTAGAAAGACAAGGCCATACGCAGCCCCTATAGTAATTTAAAGAAATGCCATTGACAGCCGCTCTGGGATCTAAAGGTTAACATTGCCACTTCAGCCACATGAAGAATGAGATAATTGACTTAAAACCGGGTAGGATATGCTCCAAATTGCGTTGTGGTTCAAGGAGTACACTTACACCTTTTTTGGAATGAAAAGGATTCGCTTTAGTCTGGGATCAGAGGTATTACAGTCGCCTGGATAGCCACCGACGCCGGTTCCTTGGTCTAGTGGTTCGGGTTCAGGAGGCCACACCTCTAAAAGGCTCTGCATGGTCAATCCAACATCTGAATTAGCCGGTCAGCATTTACTACAATGCAACCTCCGCAGATGTCAGGGCTTTAATACTTCTTGCGCTTACGGCCTCTGCAAGCCTCCTAGGGCTCTACAATTGCGTCACACCCTCCATACGAAGCTTCCTACTGCATTTTTGGATCATGCATAAATTGGATTTCAGGGAGCGGAGGATGAAAGACAAACCTGGTCGGTGACGGAAGGTTTGAGTTGACTGGCGTAAATACTCCACTAGATTCATGCCCATTGGTTGAAAGAAAGGAAAGTGATTATTGCACGAGTGAGCCCATAGGTTAATCAGCAAATGTGGTGAAATTGCTTTCGTGTGCCATGCTCAGACTGAAGTTAATAGCTGAATGACATTCTGCACTCTTGCTAATAGTAAAGGAGACAAGTGAGCCCATGAGGTAACATTAGACACTGCCCTATAAATCCCTGCTATGCTGACGAGGTAACATTAACACTACCCCCACTACCCTGAGAGTACCAATCCAGTTTATCTAATGTGTTGTGTTGTGACTTTTCACCTTATACAGTATATGACTATGGCCAGTGATGTAGTGCTGGGAAACCGAGGCTTTCTGAAGGCAAATTGTGTCAAAAACCTTGTTCATTACTCTGAGCTTCATTATTGGTACACAATAGACATTAGTGACATCTGCCGATAAGCAATAAATAGCAGCCTGTGATTATCAGATAGATGTTTATTTTTCTCAAATGTTTTCATAAAAATTCTGTGGCGCAGTGGGAAGTCGTTGGCTTCAGTAGCATCTAATCAGTTTGAATATCTGGTTCGCATCTCACATTATTTGACCTTTTTTGCCTTCAAGTTTACTATTTTTTTACTGAATCTATGTCATTATTTAGGACGCTTAAGACAGAAACTTAAAATAAAAAAATGATTTGAACAACAGTGCAGAAAGTGTGGTTTCACATAAAACTGTTTTCATAATAGTTTGCTTTCTACAAGAATTGACCTCATACCCCTCCCTGAATGTGCCACCATTCCCTACTCTACCTGCTAAGCCAGGTTCTAGAAGTGGGAGGACAACTTTATTTGTAATAATTTTTAAAATACAATCCAGTCAGATAAACACTACAGCCTACCCGAACGCTCGGAGTCGTCCGCATGGTCCTAAAGCACACCGCAGCCCTGTCATGTGTCACATTCCAATGACAAAAATGCATTCTGGGGTCCCCAGAATGTGGGGACCCCACGTACCAGTCAGGTGAGACTACATGTACAGTTGAAGTTGGAAGTTTACATACACTTAGGTTGGAGTCATTCTAATTGTCTTTATGGAGGCTTGTTTGTTAACAATAAAACTGAAAATATAAAAAAAAGAAGGTCCAAGCGTCTTTGATGGGGTCACGCTGATTATTTACCAATTTACAGAGGCCAGGTCATGAAGGAAGGCTTGCTAATTAAAACAATTTAACAGATGTCTATGACAAATCAGGAGAGGTTGTTTTACTGAACAGCCATTACGAACACAGGCTGTAAAGGTCATTACAGAAAACACCAGACTGATACCTATCAGGATTATTTGTGAGGATAACATTGAGGAGAGTAGCCTTTTCTTTGTATTTGGAGTCATACGTTGTGGGATTGGTAATACTCTGAGAAAGATTTAGAGAGTCCCATTGCTTTAGGACTTTGTCAGGTGGTTTAAGCATATCCCAGTTTAGGTCACATGGGCAGGACGAATTCAGACTTAGTCAATTTTATTTGTCATATGTGCCGAATACAACAGTGAAATGCTTACTTACAAGTTCTTAACCAACATCGCACGTTTAAGAAAATACCTAAGAAAAAGTAAGAGATAACAAATCATTAAAGAGCAGCAGTAAATAACAATAGCAGGGCTATATACAGGGGATACGGGTACAGAGTCAATGTGCGGGGGCAACGGTGTCGAGGTAATATGTACATGTTGGTAGAGTTATTAAAGTGACTATACATAGATAATAACAGAGAGTAGCAGCAGCGTGGGGGTGGGGGGGGGGGGGGGGGGGGGGGGGGCAATGCAAGTAGCCATTTGATTAGCTGTTCAGAAGTCTTATGGCTTGGGGGTAGAAGCTGTTTAGAAGCCTCTTGGACTTGGAGCTCAAGTACCGCTTGCTGTGCAGTAGCAGAGAGAACAGTCTATGACTAGGGTGGCAGGAGTCTTTTACCATTTTTAGGGCCTTCCTCTGACATCACCTGTTATAGAGGTCCTGGATGGCAGGAAGCTTGGCCCCGGTGATGGACTGGGCCATACGCACAACCCTCTGTAGTGCCTTGCGGTCGGATGCCAAGCAGTTGCCATACCAGGCATTGATGCAACCTGTCAGGAGGCTCTTGATGGTGCAGCTGTAAACCCTTTTGAGGACCTGAGGACCCATGCCAAATCTTTTCAGTCTCCTGAGGGGGAATAGGTTTCGTCGTGCCCTTTTCACCACTGTCTTGGTATGTTTGGGCCATGTTAGTTTGTTGGTGATGTGGACGCCAAGGAACTTGAAGCTCTAAACCTGCTCCATTACAGCCCAGTCGGTGAGAATGGGGGCATGCTCTGTCCTCCTTTTCCAGTAGTCCACAATCATCTCCTTTGTCTTGATCACGTTGGGGGAGAGGTTGTTGTCCTTGCACCACATGGTCAGGTCTCGGACCTCCTCCCTATAGGCTGTCTCATCACTGTCTGTGATCAGGACTACCACTGTTGTTTCATCAGCAAACTTAATGGTGTTGGAGTCGTGCCTGGCTGTGCAGTCATGAATGAACAGGGAGTACAGGAGGGGACTGAACATGAACCCCTGAGGAGCCCCCGTGTTGAAGATCAGCTTGGCGGGGCAGCCCATCAGGAAGTCCAGGATCCAGTTGCAGAGGGAATTGTTTAGGCACAGGGTCCTTAGCTTAGTGCTGAGTTTTGAGGCACTCATATAGGTGTTCCTTTTGTCCTGGTGGGAAAGGGCAGTGTGGAGTGCAGTAGAGACTGCATCATCTGTGGATCTGTTGGGGCAGTATACAAATTGGAGTGGGTCTAGGGTTTCTGGGATGTGTTGATGTGAGCCATTACCAGCCTTTCAAAGCACTTCATGGCTACAGACGTGAGTGCTATGGGTCGGTAGTCATTTAGGCAGGTTACCTTAGTGTTCTTGGGCACAGGGACTATGATGGTCTGCTTGAAACATGTTGGTATTACAGACTCAGACAGGGAGAGGTTGAAAATGTCAGTGAAGACACATGCCAGTTGGTCAGCGCATGCTCGAAGTACACATCCTGGTAATCCGTCTGGCCCTGCAGCCTTATGAATATAGACCTGTTTAAAGGTCTTACCACATTGACTGCGGAGAGTGGGATCACACAGTCGCCCGGAACAGCTGATGCTCTCATGCATGTTTCAGTGTTACTTGCCTTGAAGGGAGCATCGAAGTTATTTAGCTTGTCTGGTAGGCTCGTGTCACTGGGCAGCTCTAGTCTGTGCTTCCTTTTGTAGTCTGTAATAGTTTGCAAGCCCTAACACATACGATCTTAGTCCTGTATTTATGCTTTGCCTGTTTGATGGTCGGAGGGCATAGCTGGATTTCTTATAATCTTCCGGGTTAGAGTCCCGCTCCAGTGTTTTCTATCCAAATCTACTAATAATGTGCATATCTTCTATTCTAGGCATGAGTAGCAGGAAGTTGAAATTGGGCACGCTATTTATCCAAAAGTGAAAATGCTGCCCCCTATCCCAAAGAGGTTTTAAGCTTTATGTAACAAAATTATTGTATTTTACTTTTAGCCTTCAGAAGTAGGTTCAGACTGAACTTTACTCACTCAGTGTTGTTGCGGATGGTATTTCCAGGTTCCGCTGTGTTTCTTCTGCAGGTTTTGGTTTTTCACCTTCCAACAGGACAACGACCCTAAGCACACAGCCAAGACAACGCAGGAGTGGCCCAGCCAGAATCCGGACTTGAACCCAATCAAAAATCTCTGGGGAGACCTGAAAATATCTGTGCAGTGACGCTCCCATCCAACCTGACAGAGCTTGAGAGGATCTGCAGAGGAGAATGGGAAAAAGTCCCCAAATACAGGTGTGCCAGACTTGCATTTATTATTATTTTTTTTTTTTTAAACTTAACTGACTTGCCTAGTTAAATAATAATTCTTATTTACAGTTACGGTCTACCAGGGAACAGTGGGTTAACTGCCTTGTTCAGGAGGAGGACGACAGATTTTTACCTTGTCAGCTAAGGGGATTCGATCCAGTAACCTTTCGGTTACAGGCCCAACACTCTAACCACCTAGGCTACCTGCCTCCCCAAAATTGTATCGTAATACCCAAGAAGACTCAAGACGGTAACCGCTGCCAATGGTGCTTCAACAATGTACTGAGTAAAGGGTCTGAATACTAATGTAAATGTGATATTTAAGATTTTTTTTAAACCTGTTTTTGCCTTGTCATTATGGTGTATTGTGCGTAGATTGATTAGAAAAACATATATGTTTAATCAATTTTAGAATAAGGCTGTAACGTAACAAAATGTGGAAAAGTCAAAGGGTCTCAAAACTTTCCGAATGCACTGTATTACCGTGAGTAGAATACCATAAGTATTTATAGATTCCTACTACCAGTCCCTTTATATGTTTAAACCTACCCAAACCACTCCAGTACTCCTGCACATTGACTATGGCATCGGCATGCATTATTATTTATTTGTTTATGAAATGTTCTGTTGATATCTATATTTATATTATTAATACTGCATTGTTGGGAAAGAGATCTCGAGGTGCGAATATCATTGTACTGTTTTACACCTGGTGTATCTCGTACACATGGCCAATAAACTTTGAAACTAGACAGATAATCTCATTATTTTGGATGGAAATACGATTTGCATGTGATTACATCTGCGTTATGAAACAAATAAAGGGATAATCTGTGCGTGTCACTGTCAGATTATTTGTATTATTAACAGCTCCAAAACCTCCACACCAGGAGACAGAGATTTATTTTACCTGTCCCTGGGAAATGGCTTATTGATACAGAAAATGCCAGAAGTCACTGCTCCAAAAGCTCCTGCTAAAGCCAATGACATTTGACATCACTGCTTATTTTTTGTATTATTATTTTTGTAAGAAAGGACACCATCTCTGAACAGGGGAAAGGGTTAGATGAGTTTTGCTGTAAAGGAGGAGTGCACTAAAGGCAGAGAGAGGAGAGAGAGGTAGACAGATACCTATTAATAAAGCCAGGCTAAAGCCAGGCATTTGGTGAACAAGACGATATTGGCTATAGTAGCAACAGTGCTTCTTGCTTCTTAATGGTTTCATAATGCAAAAGTAATCACGTGGCTATCTTATTTACATAAAAAATAATGAACGAATGTGTGTAGTTTCAACATTTCATGGCCACGTGCACAGAATACACCAGGTGTAAAATGAAATTCCTACCTCGAGAGCTCTTTCCCCACAATTATTATTAAAAAATAAATCAATTAACCTTTATTTAACTAGGCAAGTCAGGTAAGAAGAAATTCTTATTTACAATGACAGCCTACCAAAAGGACAATGGCCTCCTGCGGGGACGGGGCTGGGATTGAGAAAACACACATCACAACAAGAGAGACACTACAACACTACATGAAGAGAGACCTAAGACAACAACATAGCATGGCAGCAACACATCAAATCAAAGTTTATTTGTCACGCGCGCCAAATACAACAGGTGTAGTAGACCTTACAGTGAAATGCTTACTTACAGGCTCTAACCAATAGTGAAAAAAAGGTGTTTGGTGAACAATAGGTAAGTAAAGAAATAAAACAACAGTAAAAAGACGATCTATATACAGTAGCGAGGCTATAAAAGTAGCGAGGCTACATACAGACACGGGTTAGTCAGGCTGATTGAGGTAGTATGTACATGTAGATATGGTTAAAGTGACTACATGCATATATGATGAACAGAGAGTAGCAGTAGCGTAAAAAAGGGGTTGGTGGGTGGTGGGTGGCATGACACAATGCAGACAACACAACAGTGGTAGGCCTGATCACAGACAATGATGAGACAGCCTATAGGGAGGAGGTCAGAGACCTGGCCGAAGCGAGCATAGAAGTGATTTAGCTCATCTTGTAGGCTCGAGTCACTGGGCAGCTCGCAGCTGTGCTTCCCTTTGTAGTTTGTAATAGTTTGCAAACCCTGCCACATAAGACAAGTGTCGGAGCCAGTGTAGTACGATTCAATCTTAGCCCTGTATTGACGTTTTGCCTGTGTGATGGTTCGTCGCAGGGCATAGCAGGATTTCTTGTAAGCTTCCGGGTTAGAGTCCCGCTCCTTGAAAGAGGCAGCTCTGCCCTTTAGCTCAGTACGGATGTTGCCTGTAATCCATGGTTTCTGGTTGGGGTATGTACATACAGTCACTGTGGGGATGACGTCCTCGATGCACTTATTTATAAAGCCAGTGACTGATGTGGTGTACTCCTCAATGCCATCGGAAGAATCCCGGAACATGTTCCAGTCTGTGATAGCAAAACATTCCCGTAGTTTAGCATCTGCTTCATCTGACCATTTTTTTATAGACCGAGTCACTGGTGCTTCCTGCTTTCATTTTTGCTTGTAAGCAGGAATCAAGAGGATAGCTGTGGTCGGATTTACCAAATGGAGGGCGAGGGAGAGCTTTGTACGCGTCTCTGTGTGTGAAGCACAGGTGATCTAGAATGTTTTTCCCTCTGGTTGACAACACAGTATGGTAGCAACACAACATGGTAGCAGCACAAAACATGGTACAAACATTATTGGGCACAGACAACAGCACAAAGGGCAAGAAAACAATACATAACGTGAAGCAGCCACAACTGTCAGTAAGAGTGTCCATGATTGAGTCTTTGAATGAAGAGATGGAAATAAAACTGTCCAGTTTGAGTGTTTGTTGCAGCTCGTTCCAGTCGTTGGCTGCAGCGAACTGAAAAGAGGAGCGACCCAGGGATGTGTGTGCTTTGGGGACCTTTAACGAATGTGAATGGCAGACCGCGTGTTGTATGTTGAGGATGAGGACTGCAGTAGGTATTTCAGATACGGGGGAGTGAGGCCTAAGAGTGTTTAGAAATAAGCATCAACCAGTGGGTCTTGTATACAGAGATGACCAGTTTACAGAGGAGCATAGAGTGCAATGATGTGTCCTATAAGGAGCATTGGTGGCAAATTTGATGGCCTATTGGTAAAGAACATCTAGCCGCTCGAGAGCACCCTTACCTGCCGATCTATAAATTATGTCTTCGTAATCTAGCATGGGTAAGATGGTCATCTGAATCAGGGTTAGTTTGGCAGCTGGGGTGAAAGAGGAGAGATTACGATAGAGGAAACCAAGTCTAGATTTAACCTTAGCCTGCAGCTTTGATATGTGCTGAGAGAAGGAAAGTGTACCATCTAACCATACTCCCAAGTACGAGGTATGAGGTAACTACCTCAAGCTCTAAACCCTCCGAGGTAGTAATCACATCTGTGGGGAGAGGGGCATTCTTCTTTCCAAACCACATGACCTTTGTTTTGGAGGTGTGCAGAACAAGGTCAAGGGCAGAGAAAGCTGTGATAGTTGAAAATATATGTCAAACTGGATGGTGTTCAGAGATAGATGGGATGTTTCTTCCATTCTTCTCTGCAGATCCTCTCAAGCTTTGTCAGGCTGGATGGGGAGTGTCGCTGCACAGCTACTTTCAGGTCTCTCCAGAGATGTTCGATTGTGTTCTAGTCCGGGCTCTGGCTGGGCCACTCAAGGACATTTTTTTTGTTATTTAACGAGGCAAGTCAGTTAAGAACAAATTCTTAATTACAATGACGGCCTACCCCAGCCAAACCCTAACCAGGGCAACATTGGGAGTCCAATAGGGCGGTGCACAATCACAGCCAGTTGTGATACAGCCTGTAATCAAACCAGGGTCTCTCTTGACACCTCTAGCACTAAGATGCAGGGCCTTAGACCACTGTGCCACTCAGGAGAACAACATTTAGAGTTGGACATTCAGAGACTTGTCCCGAAGCCACTCCTGCATTGTCTTGGCTGTGTGCTTAGGAACGATGTCCTGTTGGAAGGTGAACCTTCTCCCCAGTCTGAGATCCTGAGCACTCTGCAGCAGGTTTTCATCAAGGATCTCGCTGTACTTTGCTCCATTCATGTTTCCCGCGATACTGACTAGTCTCCCAGTCCCTGAAAAACATCCCAACAGCATGATGCTGCCACCACCACGATTCACCGTAGGGATGGTGCCAGACGTGGCGCTTGGCATTCTGGCCAAAGACTTCAGTCTTGGTTTCATTAGACCAAATAATCTTGTTTCTCATGGTCTGAGAGTCTATAGGTGCCTCTTGGCAAACTCCAAGCGGGCTGTCATGTGCCTCATGTGTTACGGTTTTCTTCCATCGAAAGAGAGGAGGACCAAAATACAGCGTGGTTATCTTTATACATCTTTAATGAAGATGATAAAATGAACAATATACAAAAACAAGAAACCTGAAAACCCGAAACAGCCCTATCTGGTGCAAACAAACACAGAGACAGGAACAATCACCCACGAAACACTCAAAGAATATGGCTGCCTAAATATGGTTCCCAATCAGAGACAACGATAAACACCTGCCTCTGATTGAGAACCACTCCAGGCAACCATAGACATTTCTAGACAACTCCACTAACCACAATCCCATAACCTACAAAAAAACCCTAGACAAAACCAACACATAATTCACCCATGTCACACCCTGGCCTGACCAAAATAATAAAGAAAACACAAAATACTAAGGCCAGGGCGGGACACTTTTACAGAGGAGTGGCTTTCGTTTGGCCACTCTACCATAAAGAACTGATTGGTGGAATGCTGCAGAGATTTTTATCTTTCAATTTCGAGTCTCATAGTAAAGGGTCTGAATATGTATGTAAATAAGATATTTCTGTTTTTTATTTTTAATACATTTGCAAAAATGTCTAAAAACCCGTTTTCTCTTTGTCATTATGGGGTATTGTGTGTAGATTGATGATATATTATTTATGTAATCCATTTTTGAATAAGGCTGTATTGTAACAAAATGTGGAAAAAGTCAAGGGGTCTGAATACTTTCCGAATACACGGTATATAGTATGTATACGCTGGAAGTAGACTCTTACGTGTTGTTGTCCATTAGTTTACTCCAATTAGGGGAGCGGTGGAAGGGTTAGGTGAAAAAAGTATGGAAAAAATATATGGGGGATTGGAAATGATGCAGACAATTACATTGAGGGAAGCCACAATCTGCAATATTAAAGCTGATCTACCCCCTAAAAAACACACACAAAAAAAACACAACAATGCAGTGATAGTAACAATAACTTTAGGTAATAATAGAAAATAGAATAAACAAATATATAATAATACAGGCCAGTGCCTTATTTAATATATAGGGGTACTGGAGTGGTTAAGGTATGTTTTATACATACATTATTACATTTCTTTATACATATAAAGGAAGTAGGAATATATAAATACCTATGGTATTATACTAATGGTAATGTATACATGTAAACAGGAGTAATAGTGACCAGTAACAGGATAAATAGATAGACACGAATGGTTATGGAAATAAATAATCAATGAACAGCAGCGTAATGGTAATAATAAATCAAATCAATAATCATTGTAGCAGTAGAGTAAGTGTCAGGGTGTGTGTGTGTGTGTGTGTGTGTGGGGGGGGGGGGGGGGGGGTATAAGTTAGTGGAGTCAGTAATGAGTGTGTGAGTGAGGGTGAAGGTGTGTGTTCTGTTTGTACTTATTTGATTTGGAGACATACAGAGTGATATAGAATCTAAGCTCGGTGCCCTCCGTGTCACTGTCATGAAGATATTTTTTTCAAGCGGTGCAATACTCCGCTTGTCAATAACATCTGGGTAATTTAGTACCACTCCACAGAATACATACCTACAATGTATTTTTGGAGTGCCAAAAACCTTTTGAACGCTAGTTGGGGTATGGGTATTGTTGTTTCTGGCTCACTAACATATTTTGAGGTGTGCCTTGTAAGAGGCTAAATTTGTTGCACTCGTTAGTGAGAGTGCTGTACTGATTGAACTGAAATGCGGTTGTAAACTAAGGTAGATATAGAAGAACAGTCATAGCAAGTATAAGGATTACGAGTATAAGGATTATAAGGTTACCCTTACTGAGAATGTTGTTGTAGTTAAGTGGGATACTTGGAAGTTTAGATTTGTATAAATACAAAGTACATTTATTCTAATTGAACTGTTATAAAATACTTAAATTGTTCTTCAGGACAATGAAATAGAAGTTACAAAATAGGTATTAAAGTGCTTATGTCAAATGCATGTAACAGAAAGTGGCCATCGTTGGCACTAGCTGCCTGCACTGTAGATCTTTTACTGACCGCAACATTTTTACAAACCACTGTGCTTCCAGTAATGCATTGTAAATTCTAGAATACAGCATGTTGCTGTAGGCAGGTGTTACAGTATTATGCTGTAAATTGTGTTTTAGTAAAAGTCCTGTAGATCTACAGTAATTTACTGTCTTCTGTGCTGACATTTTTTGCAGTGTTGTGTTGGCTCTGCCTGTCTCTTGATGAGTACAGTCTCTTGTACATACATTAGGCTATATATATATATATATTACTATATATTTTGTGACAGACTGTTAACCTAAATGTTAATATAAACTCAGCAAAAAAAGAAACGTCCCTTTTTCAGGACCCTGTCTTTCAAAGATAATTCATAAAAAGGATAGCTGTTCATCCTCGCAGTGGCAGACCACGTGTAACAACACCTGCACAGGATCGGTACATCCAAACATCACACCTGCAGGACAGGTATAGGATGGCAACAACAACTGCCCGAGTTACACCAGGAACGGACAATCCCTCCATCAGTGCTCAAATTGTCCGCAATAGGCTGAGAGGCTGGACTGAGGGCTGGTAGGCCTGTTGTAAGGCAGGTCCTCACCAGACATCACCGGCAACAACGTTGCCTATGGGCACAAACCAACCGTCGCTGGACCAGACAGGACTGGCAAAACGTGCTCTTCACTGACGAGTCGCGGTTTTGTCTCACCAGGGGTGATGGTCGGATTCGAGTTTAAGGAATGAGCGTTACACCGAGAACTGTACTCTGGAGCGGGATCGATTTGGAGGTGGAAGGTCAATAATGGTCTGGGGCGGTGTGTCACAGCATCATTGGAATGACCTTGTTGTCATTGCAGGCAATCTCAACGCTGTGCATTACAGGGACGACATCCTCCTTCCTCATGTGGTACCCTTCCTGCAGGCTCATCCTGACCTGACCCACCAGCATGACAATGCCACCAGCCATACTGCTCGTTCTGTGCGCGATTTCCTGTCAGACAGGAATGTCACTGTTCTGCCATGGCCAGCGAAGAGCCCGGATCTCAATCCCATTGAGCACGTCTGGGACCTGCTGGATCAGAGGGTAAGGGGCTAGGGCCATTCCCCCCAGAAATGTCCGGGAACTTGCAGGTGCCTTGGTTGAAGAGTGGGGTAACATCTCACAGCAAGAACTGGCAAATCTGGTACTGACTGTTACTTTTGATTTTTTTGACCCCCCCCCCCCCCCCCCCCCCCCCCCCCTTTGTTAAGGGACACATTATTCTTTCTGTTAGTCACATGTCTGTGGAACTTGTTCAGTTTATGTCTCAGTTGTTGAATCTTGTTATGTTCATACAAATATATACACATGTTAAGTTTGCTGAAAATAAACGCAGTTGACTGTGAGAGGACATTTCTTTTTTTGCTGAGTTTATATCAGTGTTACTTGATGAGCAGATATATTTCTGAAAGCATGACCCACTTCATCCCATAAATCCCATAAACTGAAATGTTACCTTATCCATGTGTTGTTGGTGGATGGAATGTCGTTTGTACAGTGCGTACTGTATCAGTGCTGGGCTGTTAATAAATAAATAAATGTTATGCACCAGTGTTTCTCTACCCCCAGTCTGTTGGATGCTGCTAGCCAGCCAGTCTATCAGCTATTTAGCAATTTCAAGAGCCATAGGAAAATGCTCGGTGGTAGTTCCTGGTCCATAAAGTATTAAAACCACCTAGAGTTGATTGAGCCAGGCCCGGTTAATAAATCATATGCCCTGGGGCTTTGTTATTTTTATAGGTCCCCCCACCCAATTCGATGAAAAGAAAGAAAAATACACTTTATAATAAAGCCATAATAACATTTGTTACAGTATGTGGCATGGGCTACAGTTGAGCAGAGGCGTTTTAAGGATTTCCACACACAGGGAACATTTGATAGCAGGGTACGATTTATTATAATTTTTTTCTTAAATGCATTTCATGTAATTCTACGTCATTTACATGATGAAGATATTAGATTCATCTTTTTTAATACCACACAAATGACCAAATTGAGTGGTTACTCTGACACTGGCCAACGGAGAACAATCTGGTCTTGAATTCAAACAAACAATAGCCCAGGCCAATGAAGCAACACATATTGTACAATATATATTATATATTATATACATTGAACAAAAATATAAGTGCAACATGCAACAATTTAAAAGATTTTACTGAGTTACAGTTCATATAAGGAAATCAGTCAATTGAAATACATTCATTAAGCCCTAATCTATGGATTTCACATGCCTGGTAATATGCATCTGTTGGTCACAGGTACCTTAAAAAAATGGGCCTCAGGATCTCATCACGGTATCTCTGTGCATTCAAATTGCCACCAATAAAATGCAATTGTGTTCATTGTCCGTAGTTTATGCCTTCCCATACCATAACCCCACCATGGGTCACTCGTTGACATCAGAAAACCGTTCGCCCACACAACGCCATAAACGGGCTTTGCGGTTGTGAGGCCGGTTGAACGTACTGTCAAATTCTCTAAAACAACATTGGAGGTGGCTTATGGTAAAGAAATTGACATTCAATTCTCTGGCAACAGCTCTGGTGGACATTCCTGCTGTTAGCATGCCAATTGCACTCTCCCTCAAAACTTGAGATATTTTTGGCATGGTGTTTTGTGACAAAACTGCAGATTTTAGAGTGACCTTTTATTGTCCCCAGCACAAGGCGCACCTGTGTAATCATGCTGTTATATCATCTTATTGATATGCCACATCTATCAGGTGGATGGATTATCTTGGCTAATGAGAATTGCTCACAACAGGTATGTAACCAAATGTGTGCACAAAATATGAGAGAAATAAGATGCATGTAGGAAATCTTTCAGGGATCTTTTATTTCAGCTCATGATACATGGGACCAACACTTTACATATTAAGATTTTTGTTCAGTGTATATATCCTGTATATGTTATAGGCTACAGTAGGCTATAAAATGTCTAGTGGCACACTGACTCCGCTAATGAGCAATAAAGGAGCAATAAAGGATTCGTTACAGGAGTAGTGACTGTTTTGTTTCCTTTACTTAGGCCACAAAGAGAGGGCGCATTAGAATGGAATCAGTGCATCACAGGCGCATCAGAATGGAATCAGTGCATCACAGGTGCATCGGAATGAACTCAGTGCATCACAGGCGCATCAGAATGGAATCAGTGCATCACAGGCGCATCAGAATGAACTCAGTGCATCACAGGCGCATCAGAATGAACTCAGTGCATCACAGCTGCATCAAAATGAAATGATTGCATCGCAGGCACCTCAGTATATGTACTATATGAGAACAAGAGTATTTGCAGAGTAGCTATTTAACCCAAGTGGAAGTCCTCCTAAGACTAGGTATGCACTTTTCTTGACAAAGTTGACAATAATCTGACTATTACTCAATCGGGGAAAACGCTTTCATCGGTCCATACTCAGTATGTTGCAATGGTGACATCTCTCAGTGATGGCATATAGCAAATTGGTGTTTTTTTGGCAAGGGACTTAGTAATGTTCTTGAAGTTTTTGAGGGTGTTCTTTAAGATTTTGTGCTTTGCCTCAAACCTCATGCTCCACATATGTGATAAAGGACCAATTTGTCTTATGCATGCTGCATAATGTATCATAAAGTGATGTTTGGGTGTTATGTTTTTATGTAGGTACAACTGTTTGAAAGTGTGTGATGTTCAATTATCAAATGTTTCAGATACACAGTCATGCCCTGGCTAAGAAAAGGGGCAAAAAACGATGTAGATTATTTGCGGTAAGATGGGCAGCAAATTCCAGTTCTCATTTCCTGGCGGAACAACATCACCCAAAATCAAGGGAATGTTTCTCACAAGACAGCGTTTGAATATAATTAATTGCTATTTACACGCAATGCCATCGGGGGTACGCCAAATGAAAATATGATTCACATTAAAGTAAAATAAACGTTTTTAAAAAATTTATATTTTTATTTTCAAACAGTCCATTTATATTTTCCAATGGGGCTATACATTTGGGTGAGGTTTTTTTCTTACCTGAGTAGCCTGGTTTCACTGTCAAAATTCAAATTCAACCATCTAGTGTTCAGCGAAATAACAACACAATGTCAAATACAGGTAGCCTAGTCAAATAATGAACATCTAATCACATTAACCGTTACTCTCTCGCGGGAATTACACTAACGGTCCGTATGTAACCAAACGTAATTTTCTCAAATTGAATAGTTTGCTAATTTTAGCTGACTAAGGAAATTGAGACAAATTTCCTAATAATATTAGGAAAAACACATGACACATGGCAAAACACATGACTAAGAGCGAACTGCGAGAGGAGTTCAAGAAGCTCACGTCGGAGGCAAGGAAGGTCAATGAGACAAATACAGGGCTGGACTTCTGGCAGACATTGAAGCTGAAACCGATGAGGGTGAAGAAGCTGACCTGAGCAAGCAGCAGCAGACTGAACTTGAGAAGACATTCCAAGAATGCGAAGTACGATTGGATGAGGTCAGGGGGATGATCCAGTCCAACCTATGGCCTAGATACGGGGAGGACGAGGTGAAGTCTGCAATCAAAGAAGCTGAGACCACCTGTGATGGAGTTGCTCAAATACCTGTTAATGCTGTAAATAGAGATGGCTTCGAGCTACAGTGGGATGGTGCGAAGGCGCAAGTCCAAGATGCAATCACAAGCCTAGCAGAGTGGGAGATGTGGATTCCAGTAGCAGAAAAAGAACAGCTGGAAGCCAGAGTAAAGGATCTGAAAGCATTCAGAAACAACCTTGAAGCAAGGAGGGCAGGATTTCTCACAGCGCAAAGAATTGCAGAAGAGGATAAAGACAGAGGGAGAGTGCCGCAGATGCCCGTGCCAGCTCCACAGCCGACACTGAGAATAAAACCAACCTGTTTACCCAGGTTCAGTGGGTATAAAAGGAATTTCCATCGATGGAGGAGAGACTGGGAGAGTCTACTGAAGCAGGGGGAACCAACAGGCTCAGTCGAAGTAAAGAAGATCCAACTCCTTGACAGTGTAGATGAGAGAATGTGCAGAGACCTCTGTTTGTCTACTTACAATACTGCTGAGGACATGTTCAGGGTGCTTGAGAACAGGTATGGAAACAAGTCTACAATTGCCTTGGAGATAATTGAGGATCTGGAGAAAAAAAGAGCAAATCAGCCAAGGAAAGTTATCGACATGATCCAAACTATAGAGAAGGCACTGGATGATCTCACAGAGCTTGGAGGCACAGGAGCCATCAACAACCCTCTAGTGATCAAATCCATAGAAAGCAAGTTACCTGACAACATCAAGCGAGATTGGCTTGTCTTCATGGTTAACCCGAGGAATAATGTCACGCCGGACAATCACTTTGAGAACCTTCTTAAATTCCTGAAAACACAGGAGGAAATTCTTGAAAAATTAGAGCAGCTGGGAGTGAGTGAATAGCCAGAAAATAAATATGCTTGTGTGGAGAGAAAATATGCATCCACACGTTCCACAAGGAAAGGCGGCTGTGTTGTCTGTGGAGATGAAAAGCATAGAGAAAAGATCTTCTTTTGCAAGCGTTTCAAAGAACTGAAGCCTGTGGAAAAGTTGGGTGCTGTAGAAAAGCTGGGGGCCTGCAAGAGGTGCTTGGTCTGTCATGGAGAAGATGATGAATGCAAAGACACTTACCTGTGCAGGAAAAGGGACTGTAAGAAAGACCATCATTTCTTTCTTTGTCTGAAGGGAGATTGCAAGAGGAGTGACTCAGACAGAAGACAGTCCAATGTGAGAAGGTATACGCTTACAGAGGAGCAGGAGGAATTTGCATCTAAGCTCTCCCCAGACATGGAAGAGAAATTCAAGAAAGCATTCACCAACATCACTGCGAAAACAAACTGTGTCGAAAAGAATCAGCTGGGAGTGACTGAGTCAAGTGCAGTAGAAGAATTGCCAGTTATTCTAATGCTGCTCAAGGTAACTGCCAATGAAGGACAAAAATTGGAACCCTGATCGACTTGGCATCGGACACAAACTACATCACTCACAGAGCTGCCAGAAGATTAAATATTCGAAGTGAAAACATCACTTTAGTCGTTCATTGAGTCGGAGGAATGGCCATGAAGGTTAGAACCAGAAAATATCTCCTCAGAGTGAGGGTCAAAACGCACATAGGCACGGAAAGAGCTCATGAGCTTATCTGCTATGGTTTGAATGAAATTGCCAACATCCACAGAGTCATCAAACCTGAGCAACTCAAGAAGTTCTTCCCAGAAGTCAATCTAGGAGATCTGAGTAGACCGGAGAGTATTGAGCTACTGATAAGCCACCGCGAAGGAAGACTTGCCCCGCAAAGAGTGAAGGTGATTGGAGACCTTGTCTTGTGGGAGGGCCCGCTAGGAAAGACTGTTGGTGGAGCACATCCAGATCTGTTTGAAGAAGTGGATATAGCCGCACACAGGTCTGAAACACACTTTGCTCGATCCATGAGAGCAACCGCTGTCAAGTATCAAGAGATAGCTAAGCTGTTCACAGCTGAAACCAAAGGCACAGTTGCTCGCGGAGAGTTCTTGGATTGGTGGAAATGGGACAGCATTGGAGCAGCTTGCGACCCAAAGTGTGGAGGATGCCGGTGCGGCAACTGTCAACCAGGAGGCAAGGAAATTACTCTGAGGGGGGAAAGAGAGCTGAAGATCACAAGGAAAGGCCTCACCTACATCAAAGCAGATGCTCACAGTGATGAACCCCACTGGGACACAAAATACCCCTGGATTCAAGATCCAAGCTCCCTTCCTGACAACAGGAGTGGGGTGGAAGCCACCTTCTTGAGAACAGAAAAGCAACTAAAAAAAGAGCCAGAGTGGAGAATAGCATACACAGCTCAAGTCCATGAAATGGTGGAGAGAAGAGCAGCGAAGAAACTCACCAAAGAGCTCATTGCCAGCTAGAAGGGGCCAGTATGGTATGTCAGCCACTTGGTGGCGCCAAACCCGCACTCTCTCACAACACCTGTGCGACTGGTATGGAACAGCAGCCAGAAGTTTAGAGGGGTCAGCATGAATGACCTTCTGCTGAAAGGGCCTGATGTCCTCAATCCCATCCGAGCAGTACTACTCAGGTTCAGGAGAGGCGTCCATGCTGCCCTCGGCGACATTAAGAAAATGTACAATTCTGTGTGGTTGGAAGACCTGGAGATGCACCTCCACAGATTTCTCTGGAGAGACACTGAGGAGGAAGAGATTGAAGAGTATGCGATCACCAGAGTCAACATTGGCGATCGACCAGGAGGGTGCATTGCGCAATTGGCTATGAGAGAGACAGCCAAACTGCCCATGTTTGCTCACCTGGAGGAGGAACGTAGGATCCTTGACGAGGATACCTATGTCGATGACATCCTGACTTCCCATAATGACTTGCAAAAACTGGACCAGAACACCAGAAGGGTTGAAGAGATCCTGAAGGCAGGCGGCTTCTTTCTCAAGCCCTGGGTCCGGTCAGATCAAAGTGGGAGGCAGGAGATCATACCAGGAGAACAAGGAGCGCAGTCAAGCACAGCACTCATTCTCCCAAACCAAATGAGGGAAGGACACAATAAAGCCCTTGGATACCTTGTTGAGGAGGATAAACTGTACCTCATGACTTCAATCAATTTCTCAAAGAGGAAAAAGAAAATGAGAGTCGGCCAAAATCTTCTTGATGAAGAGGTGAGAGGGAAAACTCCAAACCCACTGATGAGAAGAGAACTGCTGAGCCAGGTAGCTAGCCTGTATGACCCAATAGGCCTCGTCACACCTGTCAAACAAAAGAGCGCCATTCTTGTCAGAAAGGCGTTTCAGGAAGCTGGAGGCAAAACTCTGACCCGAGACATTTGGGACAAACCTTTGTCTGAAAATTTGAGGGAAGAAGCCATCCAATTCTTTGAGGAATATACACATCTTGGCCAAATCACCTTTAACAGAAGCCTCACACCAGTCAACTGGATTGGAAAACCTTGGGGAATATCATTCTCTGATGGAAGTGACAAGAGCTATGGAGCCGTAGTGTACTTAAGATGGGAGACCCAGCAAGGCATCAAAGTCAGACTGGTTGAATCCAAAGCAAAGCTCACACCATTGGACCAAAAGGGAGAACCAGTAAAAGCTGAAATCTCCGGTGCTGTCTATGCAGCACGACTTCGAAAGTACGTTGAAAAGCACAGTCGAATAGAAATTGAACGATGGCTCCATCTACTGGACAGTCAAACTGTGTTGGGAGCAATCCAGAGAGACAGCTATGGATATCAAACTTTCTTTGCGAATAGAGAGAGATCCAGAAATTCACATCTGTAGAAGACTGGTGGTGGGTCCCAGGAGGCCTGAACAGTGCTGACATCATAACAAGAGGGGCAGCCCCAGAAGACCTCCAGGAAGATTCCATGTGGCAGGATGGACCAGCATTCCGGAGGAAACCTGTGAAAGAGTGGCCACATAAGTCAGCCAAAGAAATTGCCGCGTATGCCAAGGAAGGCATAAACAAACTTAGAAGGAAAGCTTTCTCGGCAGCACTGACCAGAGCGCAGGTCAAGAGAAACCAGAGTGCACAGCAAAATAACCCAGATGAACCCAAGACTCGGATCCGAAGATCACCAGCCGGCTCTGCGGTAACCAAACTGATTGACATCAGGAAATTCAGCAGTCTGACCAGGCTGATCCGAGTCATTGCCTGGGTTTGGAGAGCCGCAACGAGATGGAAAGAAATGTTGACCAAGAATTCAGCCTCAGATAAACCAAAGTGGGAGGACGCTCTTTCAACAAACTGGAGGTCCAGAGCCAAACAAGCTGTACTCACTGTCGGGGAGTGTGAAGATGCACTAAGAGACTTGTTCCTTGCAGCTCAAGAAGGTATAACCTTTCAAGACACCATTCTCAACAGACTCACTGTTTACAGAAATAAAGAGACTGGGCTCTTAGTTTGTGGAGGAAGGTTCCAGATCTTTGATGAGGACGAAACTGCCGTACCAATTCTACCATATGAGGCATGGATATCCACTCTCCTAGCTCAAGAGGCCCATGGTGCAAACCATGAAGAAATAGCAGGCAAACTCCTCCGGATGAGGAAGAAAGCCTGGGTGATAAAAGGCCGGAAGCTGGCTAAAAAGAGAGTTGACAACTGTGTGGTGTGCAGAAAGGCCAGGGCCAGAAAGTGCCAACAGATCATGAGTGACCTTCCATCCGAGCGGATAACACCAGCCAGACCATTTTGAGTACACAACAGTGGACTTATTTGGACCGTATGAAGTCAAGGACGAGGTGAAAAAGAAAACCAAGCTCAAGGTGTGGGGTATTGTCTTCTGTTGCATGGTATCCAGAGCTATACACACAGATGTTGTCAGTGACCAGTCGACTGAAGGCTTCCTACTGGCTTACCAAAGATTCACGGCACTGAGAGGGCACCCAAAGAAATTGTGGTCAGATCCTGGAAAGAACTTTATGGGTGCCAGACCTGCCCTCAAAGAACTCTACCTCTTCTTGGATCAACTAAGTAAATCTGAGCTTGAAAATGAAGCTTCCAAGCATGGGACAGAATGGAGCTGGAGAAGCAGCTGTTCGTACTGTGAAGCGGGCTTTGCACAACCTGGGAGGAGAAGGACTCTTCACATGGAGTGAGTTTCAAACATTTCTCTACACGGCTGCTAACCTTGCCAATGAGAGGCCCATAGATGCAAGAACCCAAAGCTGGGAGGACTGCATAGAATACATCAGCCCAAATTCCCTTCTGCTTGGACGGATTGGACCCAGAGGAGATCTTGGATGCTTTGATTTTGAAAGCTACCCATACAAAAGATTGAGAGCTATCCAAACAGAAGTTGACCGGTTCTGGAGGAAGTGGAGTCAGTTAGCTGGGCCCAATCTATTCGTGAGGAGTAAATGGCACACAACACATAGGAATGTGGCTGTTGGAGATGTTGTCTGGCTGGCTGACCAAAATGCCTGGAGGGGTCACTACAAACTAGCCAGAGTCATCAGTGTCAACATTGACAAGAAGGGCATCGTCAGAGATGTGCATGTCAGAACTTTTCCCAGCTACCCAGTCCCAACTGTGAAGCCTGCTCAAGAGAAGCCAAAGAAACTCTCAACTAAAATACCTGCTACAGTTCTTCATGGGGATGTCAGACGCATCATTGTTTTACTTCCTGTTGAAGAAGGAAAAACCTGAGAGCTGAAATCGAACCTGCCCCAACACCGAGGTTCGTGTGGCCTCCTTGGGTTCTAGAACCAGGAGGTCAAGTGGGAGGTGTTGCGTCAAAAAACAGAACACTCAAAACATGAGCACAATGGCAGCTCTTCCTTTAAAGAATTCCAGGCCTCAAGAGGGCAGATATCCCAAAAACACGGGTGGAACTAAAAAATTGAGCCAGGAGGGACTACTTTTACATGCGCACCTGGCAGATAAGCATGGGTATAAAATGTTTGGGCTTAGCTTTGCTTGGGTCCTCAACATACAAACAGCTCATTGTTCAACCCTAAAGACGCAACTGGTATGTAATGTTCGGAATTATTTATTATGTTGCATCCAGTGCTTAGCACAATTTACATGTTCAACTCTTGTAGGAGTGGTGACTTCTTTTTTTGTGGATATTTTCTGACTGCAGAAGTAATTGCTTGAAGTGCTAGATTAAATTGTTTAAACGTTTACTTTATTCAAAGCCATGCTTGTTGCTGTGTCATGCATTGTTTATTGTGTAAAATAATGCATGTTTATTCTCTGTTTAAGGTTATCAACCTATTCCTATTCCTTATTCCTCTGTCATTCAACTACTCTATTCAACAAATCAACTGTTTCAACATATTCAACAAATGGCATCAAAACCATAATAAAACACTAAAAAGGAATTGAGTTGTCCCTTTGCATCCTTCACGTGTTGAGCAAGCCGTTTTCAAGTTTGGGCAGAGCTGAAATAATTATAATACCTAGACAACTTGACACACAGTGATCTGATTGATACCTCGATAGGTAATACACGGGCGCAGACCCCCATCCTTCCTCTTCACAAAGAAACTTGAGGAGGCAGGTGAAGTGGAGGGCCGAATGTATCCCTGCCCCAGGGATTCGGAGACATATGTTTCCATAGCCACCGTCTCCTCCTGTGACAGAGGATACAAGTGACTCCTGGGAAGTGCTGCGCCTACCAGAAGATTTATCGCACAATCCCCCCGTCGATGAGGTGGTAATTTAGTTGCCCTCTTCTTACAGAAGGCGAGAGCCAAATTGGCAAATTGGCACGGTGGAGACCTGGTCTGGACTTTCCACCGTAGTCACACCGATGGAAACCCCCACACACCTCCCTGAGCACTCTCGTGATCACCCCTTGAGAGTCAGCTGTTGCCACGAAATAGTGGGGTCATGACAGGCCAACCAGGGTAAGCCCAGCACCATGGGAAACGCAGGAAAATAAATAAGGAAGAGACTGATTCTCTCCTTATGACCCTCCTGCGTAACCATGTCTAGTGGAGCGGTGGCCTTCCTAATCAGCCCTGACCCTAATGGCCGACTATCTAGGGTGTGCACCGGGAAGGGCATATCCACAGGAACCAGGGGGATCCCTAAACTATGGGCAAATGAACGGTCAATAAAATTCCCAGCTGTGCCTGAATCTACTAGTGCCTTATGCTGGGAATGCGGGGAAAACTCAGGAAATGAAATAAACACATACATGTGAGCAACAGGTGGCTCTGGATGAGCCTGGTGCCGACTCACCTGGGGTGACACAATAGTGCCCTGCCTGCTGCCTTGACTCCCTGAGGAACTCCCCCATCACCGACCAGCAGTGTGCCCTCTGCTGCCACAGATGGTGCAGGGAATGGCGCTGGCGGCCACGGTCCGGAAGCCCAAGGCGAAATCCTGCCCGTTCCTCGTCCCCTGCCTCAGGTGGAACAGACCTTCACTCTGCGTAATGGTCCAACGCTGCGTCTCCTTCACTCCATACGGTGTTGGCCCACTCCAGGGCTTTGCCTGAGAGGCAGGAGATGAGGGCGGACACACTCTCACGCCCCAAAGGAGCCGGGTGGACGGTCGCCAGGTAGAGCTCCAGCTGGAGTAGAAACCCCTGGCCTCCGGCAGCCGTCCCATCATACTCCCTTGGGAGCGCGAGTCGAATCTCGCTGGGACCGGGTGAAGGGGTAGACAGTGGGACCTGCCGCAGTGAGGCTGGTGGAGGCGCTGGAAAACCTCCTCCTCTCTCCCAAAAATCCATTGTCTGCAGCACACGATCCATGGCTGTGCCCAGACGTTGCAACATGATCGTGTGCTGCTGATCGCGCTCCTCCACTGCAACAGGGAGGGCGTCTGCTCCTGCTGACTCCATTCTTCAGGTGAGTGATTCTGTAAGAGTCCTGTGTGTAGCTGGTGTAGAGAGTCAGGCGCAGGACAGCAGATGTGAGTAATCAACGAACTTTACTCAAAAAGACAAATATACAAAGTAACATCACGAGCCCACAAAGATGGACCGAATTACAATAAACAATCACTCACAAACACAACATGGGAAACAGAGGGTTAAATTATAAACAAGTAATTGGTTGAGTGAAGCCAGGTGTGTAAGACAAAGACAGAACAAATGGAAAATGAAAAGTGGATCGGCGGTGGCTAGAAAGCCGGTGACGTCGACCCCCGAACGCCGCCCCGAACAAGGAGAGGGACCGACTTCGGCGGAAGTCGTGACATTAGCTGATATAGCTCTGTCAAATGCGTTGATGATCATTGCTAGTGTCGTGTCTTTGGCTATACCGGATTAAGTGATATGACATGCTATTCTATAAAATCCTTTCTCTGTAATTAATATTACCTAATTAAGCTACTCAGGTAAATAATTAACAAGAAAGTCGGGGCACCATAAAATTATGTTTATAGAGCTGTTATCTTCAGAATAAACTCTTAAAGACCTGGTTATCTTTTACGCCAGTAGCAGTCAATATTTCATCCTCACCTTAATTTAGTCTCATCTGAAAGTTGTAAATTCTTGGTTATCGTCACGAAGCCTGGCTAACAACTTGAATCAGCAATACAAAATTTGGTTGAATTATTTATTTACTAAATACCTAACTAATCACACAGAATTACATATACAGAGAATGGATCATACATTGATTACAAATTATGTCATAAAGAAAACGTCCCTGGTGGACGGAGCCGACATGACGGCTGGTTACACAAAGGAAAAGGGGTTGGGTTTGAGCAGGAAGACTGAGTAACAAAGGGAGACATGACATAATATAGAACATTAACGGAAAAGAACAGCTCAAGAACAGAACTACATATCTTTTCTTTTCTTTTTTTTCTTATTTTTTTACAAAAGGCACACGTAGCCTACATATCAATACATACACACAAAGGACCGAAGACCGCAAAGGACCGAAGACTTTTTAACAAAGTCACTTTTTGTTTTCATGTCTTAAAAATGTTTTACTTTTGTTAAATCATTTGTACACATTTTAAATGGATTTTACAGACTGGATGTTTGACAAGAAAAAGTCGTTTTTATTCATGGTTGTTTCTATTGTTTTTAACAACATGTACTTTTTAACTCATTTAAATGTGATATTCAAATGCTGTGTTTTATGCTTTTATGCCATTTTTATGTGTATACAATGACGTGCAAAAATATATGTGAGCTGTTTTAAAGTAAATGCAACAATAAAACTTTTCCAGAAGAAAAAATCAATACATACACACAAACTATCTAAGTCAAATAGGGGAGAGGCGTTGTGCCGCGAGGTGTTGCTTTATCTGTTTTTTGAAACCAGGTTTGCTGTTCACTTGAGCAATATGAGATGGAACGGAGTTCCATACAATAATGGTTCTATATAATACTGTATTCTTTCTTGAATTTGTTCTGGAATAGGGGACTGTGAAAAGATCCCTGGTGGCATGTCTGGTGGGGTAAGTGTTCGTGTCAGAGCTGTGTGTAAGTTGACATTGCAAACAATTTGGGATTTTCAACACATTGTTTCTAATAAAAAGAAGAAGTGATGCAGTCAGTCTCTCCTCAACACTTAGCCAAGAAAGACTGACATGCATAGTACTTAAATCAGCCCTCTGATTACAATGAAGAGCAAGGCGTGCCGCTCTGTTCTGGGCCAGCTGCAGCTTAACAAGGTATTTCCTTGCAGCACTCGACCACACGACTGGACAATAATCAAGAGAAGACAAAACAAGAGCCTGCAGGACTCGCTCTGCACACACAAGCTTGTTAGCTAGCTAGCTAGCTCTGGTATAACTCTTGAATACTCAAGGCGGCATTATGTGTAATGTACTGGAACTGAGAGTCATGATCAAGGGCTAGCTCTGGTCCAACATGAATTAAGCCAACTTTATGAAGTTCAAAGACATTCAAAGTTCCTTCATAGAAGCTGCTCCTCCATAGGTATTATAATGTGGACAGAATTCAGATAATTAATGTCATAACAACAAGCGGCCCAGCGTTTTATGCTCAGCGCTCTCCTCACCCACAACATTTTTGGCGCATATCCCACTCTACACTACACTTGTCCATCCAATGCATGTACATGGCTTGCCTGCTCCAAAGCAAGCTGCTCTATCATTGGTTAAGTAATTTATTAATGTTGCACTAAATGTACATTTTTTTTATCGATTTCAGAGGTTTAAAAATGAACCGAAAGGAACGATATCAACCATGGTTCTGTTCACAACGAAATTCATGGAAAATAATAATAATAAATAATAATAAATAAATAAATAAATAAATAAATAATAATAAGTCCAACACCTGCTTGTAACTACAGCGAATCATTTACCACATCCCCACGAGGACAAAGGGTGAGGGTTACAATTAGGGTTAGGGTAAGTGATTAGGGGTTAGGGGTTAGGAGTTCTCTTAAGGATTAGGGAAAATATGATTTTGAATGGAAATCCATTTTAAGTCCCCACTAGAATAGGAAAACATGCTATGTGTGTGTGTAAGCATGCGTATGTGTCTTGTGGAATCTTCTGACTACATTAGCAGCTCCTGTCTGTCTGCGTAGACACAGTCAGTGTTCATTGAATCAAGGTGTCTGAAAACGCATCTTATAGTCTTAATGACATTTGCTTCTGTCTGCCACTGGTGAGAACAATTAAAGGAGTGTAACATTTCTAGTGTAAGAGTGAAATTAACACTCACCAGAGTTATAATTTTAAACTTTGGAATGTAAAACAATCCCATCAAAACCACACCCATCATTATCATATTTCCCAGAATGCTCTACTGCAGGTTGTGTTTTTAATATGTATTTTTGCATTGATTGATTGATTAATGCTTACACAAAGATACATATTACATTTTTCTAAACTATTCTAAATTAGTTGGTTAGATTTATTGAACCCATTTCTTAAATGGTTGTTCCAGTTTAAATGGTTTAGGTAGTCTTCTATTCAATTTACCTAATCCTGACAGTCGTTATGAATGCAGATTGAGGCTGACAAAAACATTCCAACGGTTGGCTATCCTAAAAGACTGGATTCTAATAAGAATTACTAGTGATGTTACGTTTAATACTGGAGCTCTGGGGCATTTGTCGAAATCGCTAAGCAGTTTATTTTGAAGCGGTGTGCTGATGCTTTAATCACTTTACCAGTGTGTGATTAATGACATCTGAAGCTTTATTTCATCAAACAACCATCTTATTGGTTTGGTATAAGACACAAATGCTAAGCTGCGCATGCGCTACAATCATTTTGCTGTTCTAAATTATTTTGACCAGCAGGTGCCACTATTGTACACTGTGTTGACCAAAGCCTTGAGCAATGAACCTTTTTCCGACACAACATGCTGGAAATGTTCAATGCTTCAGGACACTTAATTTCTCCATCACTAGGAATTACACTTTATTTAAAATATATATATATATATATATATATATATATATATATATATATATATTTTTACATTTACGACTATTTACTTTATTGCACATCCTAGCGTATTCTGTAGAATTCATATCATAGTCTGCATATTCTTATTATGTATATATATATATATTCCTATTATTCCTGCCCACTAAAATATGTTTCTATTTCTTGGTTGTATTTTTTTTGTATACTGTATGTGTATTGTTATTATTATATACATTTTTTAAAATTGAATATTAAAGCATACAATCTACTTGCAGTGAAGAAGCTCAACATTTACATTACATTCAGTCATCTAACAGACTCCCATCCAGAGTGACCCACAGAAGCAATCAGGGTCAACGCCCTAAAGCCTTGCTCAAGGGCACGTCGACAGATCTCCCACAAGGTCAAAAACGGGGACCCTAACCAGCGACCTATCAGCCACCAGCCCTCCAAGATCCCCCACAACAGTTCCCCTCGAGCTGCCCTCCCGTCCATCCGAGTCCCCCCCCGCCCGAGAATAAAATAATTCCATTCCTCAACCCCAAGCCCCCCCCAAGCCCCAATACACCAACAATGAACAAAATGAACATAAGAGAAAAAAGAGAAAGGATAACAGAAAACAACAATGCAAAAAACAAAAGAGATCAAGGAAAACAAAAATCATTACAGCAAGGCCAAATGAATACATTTGATTGCATGAATGGCACTATTTTCATGTGTGTATCCGTTTATGTGCACGTGTGTGTGTTTGAATGCGAGTGTGTGTATATGCATATGTACACACATACAAACAGCTTTGCAGGATCAGTCTCAGGCAAACAGGCATTAGATGTAACAACGTTGCCCCTCAGTGTCATTCAAACATGCTTTTTGGGGGGTCTTTATCTTTGAATTACACATCAATTTGCAAGCCAGCATAATGTGACTTGCAGGCCTGATGTGGCCTGTAAACCAAGAGTTTCCTAACACCACTGTGTAAGAGTAAACCTAGGCCGTCAAAGACCTTAGGATATGCTTTATGTATTGCAGTCCATAGCATCCATCTAGATACTCACTTGGTGAAAGCCACAGGCCTTTAAAAGGAAAAAAGTCAATAACCATGTGTAACTACAATTCAATCGAAATGAAAAGGCACCCTGGGAAATATGCAAATATGGCCTTACACCATGCAGTGTTAAAACACTTCTGGTTTCTGATGAAACCATGCCTAAACTCTTTGGCCTGAGTGCCAAGTTTGGAGGAAACCTGGCACCATCCCTGCAGTGAAGCGTGGTGGTGGCAGTATCATGCTGTGGGGATGTTTTTCAGCGGTAGGGACTGGGAGACGAGTCAAGATTGAGGAAAAGATGAACGAAGCAAAGTACAGAGAGTTCCTTGATGAAAACCTGCTCCAGAGTTCTCAGGACCGCTTGGGGTTTGCCAAAAGGCACCTAAGACTCTCAGACCATGAGAAACAAGATTCTCTAGTCTGATGAAACCAAGACTGAACTCTTTGGCCTGAATACCAAGTGTCATGTCTGGTAGGAAACCTAGCACCATCCCTACGGTGAAGCATGGTGGCTCAGTATCATTCTGAGGGGATGTTCAGACTGGGGCGAAGGTTCACCTTCCAATAGGACAATGACCTTAAGCACACAGCCAAGATAACACAGGAGTGGCTTCGGGACAAGTCTCTGAATGTCCTGTGGCCGAGCCAGAGCCTGGACTTGAACCCGATTGAACATCTCTGGGGAGACCTGAAAATATCTGTGCAGCGACACTCCCCTTCCTACCTGACAGGACTTGACAGGATCTGCAGAGAAGAATGGGAGAAACTCCCCAAGTACAGGTGTGCCAAGCTTGTATTGTCATACCCAAGAAGACTCGAGACTGTAATCGCTGCCAAAGGTGCTTCAACAAAGTACTGAGTAAAGGGTCTGAATACTTACGTAAATGTGTAAGGGCGTTCGTCTGTAGGAGGAAGAGAAGCGGACCAAAGCGCAGCGTGGTGGTTATTCATATTTTAATAAATCACTACACAAACTAACGAAAACAAGAAAAGTGAGAACGCAAAACAGTCCTATCCTGTGACGACAAACACAGTGACAGGAACAATCACCCACAAACACAGTGAAACCCAGGCTACCTAAGTATGATTCTCAATCAGAGACAACTAATGACACCTGCCTCTGATTGAGAACCATACTAGGCCGAAAACATAGAAATGCCCCAAAACATAGAAAAACAAACATAGACTGCCCACCCAACTCACGCCCTGACCATACTAAATAAATACAAAACAACAGAAATCGAGGTCAGAACATGACAGTACCCCCCCCCCCCCAAAGGTGCGGACTCCGGCCGCAAAACCTTGACCTATAGGGGAGGGTCTGGGTGGGCGTCTGTCCGCGGTGGCGGCTCTGGCGCGGGACGCGGACCCCACTTCACCATTGTCTTAGTCCGCCTTATTGTCCGCCTCCCTGGCTTACTCACCATGGCCACCCCTCTCAATGACCCCACTGGACAGAGGGGCTGCTCGGGACAGAGGGGCAGCTCGGGACAGAGGTGAAGCAGCTGCTCGGGACAGAGGGGCAACTGCTCGGGACAGAGGGGCGATAGCAGCTCGGGACAGAGGGGCGATAGCAGCTCGGGACAGAGGGGCGGCGGCTGCTCGGGACAGAGGGGCGGCGGCAGCTCGGGACAGAGGGGCGGCGGCAGCTCGGGACAGAGGGGCGGCGGCAGCTCGGGACAGAGGGGCGGCGGCAGCTCGGGACAGGGCGGCGGCAGCTCGGGACAGAGGGGCGGCAGCTCGGGACAGAGGGGCGGCAGCTCGGGACAGAGGGACAGCTGCTCGGGACAGAGGGACAGCTGCTCGGGACAGAGGGACAGCTGCTCGGGACAGAGCGACAGCTGCTCGGGACAGAGGGGCGACAGCTCGGGACAGAGGGGCGGCAGCTGCTCGGGACAGAGGGGCAGCTGCTCGGGACAGAGGGGCAGCTGCTCGGGACAGAGGGGCAGCTGCTCGGGACAGAGGGACAGCTGCTCGGGACAGAGGGACAGCTGCTCGGGACAGAGGGACAGCTGCTCGGGACAGAGGGACAGCTGCTCGGGACAGAGGGACAGCTGCTCGGGACAGAGGGACAGCTGCTCGGGACAGAGGGACAGCTGCTCGGGACAGAGGGACAGCTGCTCGGGACAGAGGGGCGGCAGCAGCTTGGGACAGAGGGGCGACAGCTGCTCTGGACAGAGGGGCAGCTGCTCTGGCTTACTGGCGGCCCCTGGCTGACTGGCGGCACTGGCGGCCCCTGGCTTACTGGCGGCCCCTGGCTTACTGGCGGCACTGGCGGCCCCTGGCTGACTGGCGGCACTGGCGGCCCCTGGCTGACTGGCGGCACTGGCGGCCCCTGGCTGACTGGCGGCACTGGCGGCCCCTGGCTGACGGGCGGCACTGGCGGCCCCTGGCTGACGGGCGGCACTGGCGGCCCCTGGCTGACGGGCGGCACTGGCGGCCCCTGGCTGACGGGCGGCACTGGCGGCCCCTGGCTGACGGGCGGCACTGGCGGCCCCTGGCTGACGGGCGGCACTGGCGGCCCCTGGCAGACGGGCGGCACTGGCGGCCCCTGGCAGACGGGCGGCACTGGCGGCCCCTGGCAGACGGGCGGCACTGGCGGCTCCTGGCAGACGGGCGGCACTGGCGGCTCCTGGCAGACGGGCGGCACTGGCGGCTCCTGGCAGACGGGCGGCACTGGCGGCTCCTGGCAGACGGGCAGCGCTGGGCAGACGGGCAGCACTGGCGGCGCTGGGCAGACGGGCAGCACTGGCGGCGCTGGGCAGACGGGCAGCACTGGCGGCGCTGGGCAGACGGGCAGCACTGGCGGCGCTGGGCAGACGGGCAGCACTGGCGGCGCTGGGCAGACGGGCAGCACTGGCGGCGCTGGGCAGACGGGCAGCACTGGCGGCGCTGGGCAGACGGGCGGCGCTGGGCAGACGGGCGGCACTGGCGGCGCTGGGCAGACGGGCGGCACTGGCGGCGCTGGGCAGACAGGCGGCACTGGCGGCGCTGGGCAGACAGGCGGCACTGGCGGCGCTGGGCAGACAGGCGGCACTGGCGGCGCTGGGCAGACAGGCGGCACTGGCGGTGCTGGAGAGGAGGAAGGCTCTGGAACCGCCGGACTGACGGGCGGCACTGGCGGCGCTGGGCAGACGGGCGACGTTGGCGGCGCTGGGCTGACGAGCGGCACTGGCGGCGCTGGAGAGGAGGAAGGCTCTGGAAGCGCCGGACTGAGTAGCTCTCGTAGCGCCGAACAGGCGGGAGACTCCGGCAGCGCTGGAGAGGAGGAAGGCTCTGGTAGCGCCGGAGAGGCGGGAGACTCCGGCAGCGCTGGAGAGGAGAGAGCCCCTGCAAGGATGGGCCGGAGAGACAGCCTGGTACGGGGAGCTGCCACCGGAGGGCTGGTGCGTGGAGGTGGTGACGGATAGACCGGGCCGTGCAGGCGCACTGGAGCTCTTGAGCACCGAGCCTGCCCAACCTTACCCGGTTGAATGGTCCCGGTCGCCCTGCCAGTGCGGCGAGGTGGAATAGCCCGCACTGGGCTATGCAGGCGAACCGGGGACACCGTGCGCAAGGCAGGTGCCATGTAAGCCGGCCCAAGGAGACGCACTGGAGACCAGATGCGTAGAGCCGGCTTCATGGCACTTGGCTCGATGCCCACTCTAGCCCGGCCGATACGCGGAGCTGGAATGTACCGCACCGGGCTGTGCACCCGCACTGGGGACACCGTGCGCTCCACAGCATAACACGGTGCCTGCCCGGTCTCTCTAGCCCCCCGGTAACCACAGGAAGTTGGCTCAGGTCTCCTACCTGGCGTAGCCATACTCCCTGTTAGCCCCCCCCCCAAGAAATTGTTGGGGCTGACTCCCGGGCTTCCTTGCCAACCGTGTTCCCTCATATCGCCGGCTCCTCTCTCCGGCTGCCTCTGCTCTCCTCGCTGCCTCCACCTGTTCCCATGGAAGGCGATCCTTTCCCGCCAGGATCTCCTCCCATGTGTAGCAACCCTTGCCGTCCAACACATCATCCCAAGTCCATTCCTCCTTGTGCCGCTGTTGCCCGTTACCACGCCGCTTGGTCCTGTTGCGGTGGGTGATTATGTAAGGGCGTTCGTCTGTAGGAGGAAGAGAAGCGGACCAAAGCGCAGCGTGGTGGTTATTCATATTTTAATAAATCACTACACATGAACAAACTAACGAAAACAAGAAAAGTGAGAACGCAAACCAGTCCTATCCTGTGACGACAAACACAGTGACAGGAACAATCACCCACAAACACAGTGAAACCCAGGCTACCTAAGTATGATTCTCAATCAGAGACAACTAATGACACCTGCCTCTGATTGAGAACCATACTAGGCCGAAAACATAGAAATGCCCCAAAAACAAACATAGACTGCCCACCCAACTCACGCCCTGACCATACTAAATAAATACAAAACAACAGAAATCGAGGTCAGAACGTGACAAAATGTGATTCTTACGTTTTTTAAACCTCTTTTTGCTTTGTCATTATAGGGTATTGTGCATAGATTGATTAGAAGAAAAAAAATATATTTAATCCGTTTTAGAATAAGGCTGTAACGTAACAAAATGTGGAAAAGTCAAGGGGTCTCAATACTTTCCAAATACACTGTATTACCATAAGTATAATACCATAAGTATTTATAGATTCCTACTACCAGTCCCATTATATGTTTAAACCTACCCAAACCACTCCAGTACTCCTGCACATTGAATAAGGCATTGACCTGTATCATTATTTAATAGTTTATTACATTTTCTGTTATTATCTATATTATTATTATTAATACTGCATTGTTGGGAAAGAGCTCGAGGTAATAATTTCATTGTACTGATTTACACCTGGTGTATTCTGTACACGTGGCCAATAAACTTTGAAACTAGACAGATAATCTCATTATTTTGGATGGAAATACGATTGGCATGTGATTACATCTGCGTTATGAAACAAATAAAGGGATAATCTGTGCGTGTCACTGTCAGATTATTTGTATTATTAACAGCTCCACCACCTCCACACCAGGAGACAGAGATGTATTTTACCTGTCCCTGGGAAATGGCTTATTGATACAGAAAATGCCAGAAGTCACTGCTCCAAAAGCTCCTGCTAAAGCCAATGACATTTGACATCACTGCTTATTTTTTTTAAAATTATTTTTGTAAGAAAGGACACCATCCCTGAACAGGGGAAAGGGTTAGAGGAGTTCTGCTGTAAAGGAGGAGTGCACTAAAGGCAGAGAGAGGAGAGAGAGGTAGACAGATAGCCTGGCTTTATTAATAGGTAAAGCCAGGCGTTTGGTGAACAAGACGATATTGGCTATGGTAGCAACAGTGCTTCTTGCTTCTTAATGGTTTTACAATGCAGATGTAACCACATCTTATTTACATTCAAAATAATGAACGATCGATCTCGTATGTGTAGTTTCAAAGCTTATTGACGACGTGTACAGGATACACCAGGTGTAAAACAGAACAATGAAACTCTTACTCTCGAGAGCTCTTTCCCAACAATGCAGAGATAGTTGAATGATGTATTGGAAATAGAAATCAAAACTGAATGGTGTTCAGAGATAGATGGGAGGGTTTGAGTGGAACTGAAGAATGGGACTAAAAACAAACAAAAGATAACTATGGTGTCTGTAAAATGTACAGTGCCTTTCGGAAAGTATTCAGATCCCTTGACTTTTTCCACATTTTGTTAAGTTACAGCCTTATTTTAAAATGTATATAATGCATTTCTTCCTCATCAATCTAAACACAGTACCCCATAATGACAAAGCAAAAACTGCTTTTTTAGAAATGTTTAGAAATGTATTAAAATCAAACACAAGAATTCAGACCCTTTACTCAGTACTTTGTTGAAGCAAAATTCAGAGTATGACATTTAGAGACTCGTCCCGAAGCCACTCCTACATTGTCTTGGCTCTGTGCTTAGGGACATTGTCCTTTTGGATGGTGAACCTTCGGCGCAGTCTGAGGTCCTGAGTGCTCTGGTGCAGGTTTTCATCAAGGATCTCGCAATACCATTTGCTCCATTTATCTTTCCTTCGATCCTGATTAGTCTCCCAGTCCCTGCCACTGAAAAACATCCCCTCAGCATGATGCCGCCACCACCACGCTTCACCATATGGATGGTGCCAGGTTTCCTCCACACGTGACACTTGGCATTCAGGCCAAAGAGTTCAGTCTTGGTTTCATCAGACCCGAGAATCTTGTTTCTCATGGTCTGAGAGTCTTTAGGTGCCTTTTGGCAAAAAACCAAGTGGGCTGCCATGTATCTTTTACTGAGGAGTGGCTTCCGTCTGGACGCTCTACCATTAAGGCCTGATTGGTGGAGTGCTTCAGAGATAGTTGTCCTTCTGGAAGTTTCTCCCATCTCCACAGAGGAACTGTGGAGCTCTGTCAAAGTGACCATCGGGTTCTTGGTCACCTCTTTGACCAAGGCCCTTTTCCCCCGATTGCTCAGTTTGTCTGGGCGGCCAGCTCTAAGAAGAGGCTTGGTGGTTCCAAACTTCTGCCATTAAAGAATGATGTAGACCACTGTGTTCTTGAGGACCTTCAATGCTGCAGACATTTATTGGTACCCTTCCTCAGATCTGTGCGTCGACACAATCCTGTCTCGGAGCTCTACAGACAATTCCTTCGACCTCATGGCTTTGTTTTCGCTCTAACATGAACTGTCAACTGTGGGACCTTAAATAAACAGGTGTGTGCCTTTCCAAATCATGTCCAATCAATTGAATTTACCACAGGTGGACTCCAAAAAATTTGAAGCAACATCTCAAGGATGATCAATGGAAACAGGATGTACCTGAGCTCAATTTCGAGTCTCATAGTAAAGGGTCTGAATACTTTTTTTTTTTAATACATTGGCAAAAAATGTCTACAAAACCTGTTTTTACTTTTTCATTATGGGGTATTGTGTTTAGATTGATGTTTATTTTTTCGCATATAATCCATTTTAGAATAAGGCTGTATCGTAACAAAATGTGGAAAAAGTCAGTGGGTGTGAATACTTTCCGAATGCACTGTATATAGTATGTATATGCTGGAAGTAGAAGCCTAAGCGTTGTTGTCCATTAATTTACTCTAATTGGGGAGGGGTGGTAGGGTTAGGGGAAAATAATAAAGTAGAATATATATTAAAATATATATGTTTTATATATTCACCCCAAAAATATATGGGGGATTGGAAATGATGCAGACAATTACATTGATGGAAGCTACAATCTATCTGCAATATTATAGCTGATCTACCCCCTAAAAAAACACACTGGAGTGGTGAAGGTAGGTCTATACATATAAAGGGACTGGTAGTAGAAATATATAAATACTCATGTTGTTATATTAATGTTAATATATACATGTAACCTGGAGTCATAGTGACTAGTAGCAAGATAAATAGATAGATATTAATGGTTATGTCAATCAATAATCACTGAACAGCAGATGTCACGCCCTGACCATAGAGAGCCCTTGGTTCTCTATGGTGTTTAGGTCAGAGCGTGACTAGTGTGTGTTCTAGTCTTTTTATTTCTATGTTGGTGCTCTTAGTATGGTTCCCAGTTAGAGGCAGCTGATGTTCGTTGTCTCTAATTGGGGATCATACTTCAGGGTTCCCTGTTCCCACCTGCTTTGTGGGATATTGTTTTGTGTATGTGGACGTAGCACCACGGATGTCACGTTTCGTTGTTTTGTTTATTGGTTTGTTTAAAAGTTTCACTTTATTAAAATATGTGGAACTCAACACATGCTGCACCTTGGTCCGTCTTTCCTCACGAACGTGACAGAATATCCCACCAAACAAGGACCAAGCAGCGTGCAATGGTGGGAAAAGTGAGTTGGACCTGGGAAGAGATCATGGGAGGACATGAGACCCTTCCTTGGCGGGAGTCGCAGAGGACGCAGGAAGGACAGCGACGACGCTGGGGACCGCGGCCACAGAAACCCCAAGATTTTGGGGGGGGGGCACGAGGGGTGGTCGACTGAGCAAGGGGGAGTGCCAGAGTCCGCCTGGGAGTCGATGGAACAGTGTGAGGAAGGATCCAGGAGAATAGGGTTAGCTAGGAGTATGCGGCAACGCAGGCATTTGGAGGAGCGTGTCATCAGTCCGGTGAAACCTGCGCTGGCTTCACGCATCTGGACTCCAGTGCGCCTCCCCAGTCTGTTACGTCCTGTGCCAGATTCCCACACTCATCCCAAAGAGCCAAGACCGTCAGGGAGGCAATGGAGAAGTTGGGGGAGAGAGAGAGAGATGAGAGAGATGTTGGTCAGGTATGTTCTGCACAACATTAGACCTGAAGATCCTGTCAGCAGTCTGGTATGTCCTGTGCCGGCTCCACGCACCAGGCCTCCAGTGCGCCTCCCCAGCCCTGTACATCCTGTGCCAGCTCCACGCAATAGGCCTCCAGTGCACCTCTAAAGCCCGGAACCTCCAGCGACGGTTCACAGTCCGGAGCTTCCAGCGACGGTCAACGGTCCGGAGCTTCCAGCGACGGTCAACGGTCCGGAGCCTCCAGCGACGGTCAACGGTCCGGAGCCTCCAGCGACGGTCAACGGTCCGGAGCTTCCAGCGACGGTCAACGGTCCGGAGCTTCCAGCGACGGTCAACGGTCCGGAGCTTCCAGTGACGGTCAACGGTCCGGAGCCTCCAGCGGCGGTCAACGGTCCGGAGCCTCCAGCGGCGGTCAACGGTCCGGAGCCTCCAGCGGCGGTCAACGGTCCGGAGCCTCCAGCGACGGTCAACGGTCCGGAGAGTCCAGGCACGGTGTCCAGTCCCGCAGTCCCAGTCTCTGCACCGGTGCCCAGTCCAGGTACAATGTCCAGTCCGCTCCAAGGCCGGAGCCTTCCTCTGCGCCGGTGCCCAATCCAGGCACGGCATCCAGTACTGCTACAAGGCCGGAGCCTTCCTCTGTGCCGATGCTCAGGCACGGCGTTCAGCCCGGCACCATGGCCGGATTCGGGGTCTGGTCGGGGGCTACGACCCGCACCGGAGCCGACACCAACACTAGGCCCCCCCCCCACTTGCATTTCTGTACTGTGAAGTAACAAGGACGAGATCTTAGGGGGCTAACTCTGTACAATAAGAACAGTCTCATATATCAAGTCTCAACTTGTGATCGATTCCATACATCTGTTGTTTGCCATGAACATTTAGGAGGATGTACTTTAATGATGAGCAAATATATTTCTGAAAGCATGACACAATTCATCCCAGAAATCCCACAAACTGAAATGTTACCGCATCCATGTGTTGGCGGTTAGAATATGCATGTACTGTATCGTTGCTGGGCTGTTAATAAACTAATAAATGTTATGCACCAGTGTTTCTCTACCCCCAGTCTGTTGGATGCTGCTAGCCAGCCAGTCTATCAGCTATTTAGCTGGCATTTATTTAATACAATTTCAAGAGCCAGTCTTGACTCATAGAAAAACGCTCAGTGGCAGTTCCTAGTCCATAAAGTATTAAAAAACCCAGGGCCGGATTAATAAATCATAGGCCTTGGGGCTTTTTTATATTTTTTATATGCAATTTGATGAAAAGAAAGATAAAGACCCTTTATAATAAAGCCATAATAACATTTGTTACAGTATGTGGCATGTGCTACAGTTGAGCAGAGGCATTTTAAGGATTTCCACACACAGGGAACATTCGTTAGCAGAGTCAGAATTTTTATTAAAAAAATGTTTTGGAATTTCATTCAATTCTACATTTACACAATGAAAGAAGACATTAGCTGACTCTTTTTTTAAAGTGTTGGGGGAAACGCTTTTTATTAAAAGTGTCTGTATCTCCGGCAGTTCGTTTGGGTCACTCACAGGCTTTGATGAAAGGAAATGCCCTTTACCCTCTCTAAAGAATTACCATGAAAACCTTTAGCACACCTGTGGGCAGTAGAATCTGCAGTCAAGAAAACCTTTTTCTAGGCCCTTTACCCCGATACATGGTTATAGGTTTGGTTGATCACGCCTCTAATACGGGCAGCTTAGATAAAAACCCATTTATTTTTCAACACTTCAATGCAGAGTATGTAGCTCTCTGTCAGGACGGACGTCAGGTCCCTGCTAAGGCTTTCCAACCACAATTTAATAACAACATATCTGTGCGAGAATTTTACAATCTATTCCTGGTTACAGGGCAGCATCTAAAAGAGCTCTCTTTACCTATTGACAGAAATGATTTTGCAGAGGGTTACACATTGAATGCTTTCAATTTATCACCTGATGATGACACCTCAGGAAATCTGTCGGTGGTGTCCCAAGGTAACCTCAGGCTGGAAATGCGTTTCCGTACACCTTTAGCCTGTACAGTTAGCATGATTGTTTATGCATGCTCTGATTCAATCTTGGAAGTGAATGCCCGAAGACAGGTCTTAGTGGATAATTATTAAGGATCATTGAGCAAAGACATGAATACCCAAGAGTTGGAAGGCCAATTTTGTGAAGTGTTGGCTTGTGATGAATTACCTATTGAGAAATGGCCGGAGCGGCCAGCCATGTTTATTGTCAATACCCATCCTAAACACATGCCGGGGGAACATTGGCTAGCTGTGACATTAGAAGACGAAGGAGGAAGAAAAATCTCAACTTTTTTTTATTCCTACGGCTTTCCCCCCCGATTTTTCACATTTCCCCAAATCTATTAAAGAGTTTTTGACCAAAAACGGATCAAATATATACTACAACATCAAACAAGTGCAAGATAACCTTTCCACTACATGTGGTCAACACTGTGTATTCTACCTATGCCAAAGAGCCCGGGGAGTTTCTTTTGAAGATGTTATGTATCTTTATAATGATGATTTAAGAAGTAATCATAACGTTATAGCTTGTTTTGTTTGAAAGAAAAAAAAATCAAATGTGTCCTTTAAGACCATGTAATCAAGGCGTATGCTCACGTCAAATGTTTAAAGAATGCCACAAATGTTAAACTGCTTATTTTTTCAAATAAAATGTACTGAATTTAATCATGGTCAGTCAAAAGTCTAACCACCCTGAGAGATCGGGATTAGGAAAAGGTCCGGAGACGTTCGGGGGGGTAACTGAGTTATCATCATCCCTTTCATAGAGGGGCGGGGTTGTTGGGGCATCTTTAAGGGTGATTTATCTCATTGAAGGTTTTTGTTTTAAAGCTTGAATCTGTTGATGAAGCTTATAGTTGGGTACCCCCGAGAGGGGAATGTTGAGGATTGCCAGGGCCTTAAGAAACTGACGCCACGTCTTCCGTCATCAGCAACCTTGTGGGCAGCCGTGGTACTTTTAAGCAAGTCAAGCATATGTGAACCCTTGACAACAGCGCCCTGAAGGATAAACTCTCCTTTGTCATTCCAAGTAGCGGTACACTTTGAGTCTTTTATCTTGTTCATAATGTATCTAAAAAAAAAAACTGTTATGTGCCGGAACATGTGTTAACATGTCATGCATAACTTTATCTTCAACAGGCATTTGATCTTCAGACGGTAAGATCGCAGGTACAGGCATTACAGGGGCTTGGCTCTCGCTAGGCTCATCATCTTTTAAAGGGTCAGGTATGGAAACCGTTAAATGGTTGGTCTCTCTCTCACCTTGTTTTACCAAGGCCAAATACCTTTGCAAGAGGTTTGTGTATTTATGAACCTTATCATAGGGGTTCAATCCTTTTTGGTTCAAAATATCCTTCATGGTCGTATCCAAATCATTTCCCGCTGTTTGTCTGATATTTTCAGGACCCTGCATTTGTTTTTTTAAGTCTATCCAACTCTTGTTGACGCACCAAGTACATTTTATTGGCCATCACACTCTGTGTTCAACCCCCATGTCTGGCAGCAATTAGGCTGGTGATGAATGGCATGGCTATACTTAGTAAAGGTAGAAGAAAACCCCCAGACTGTTGTATGCTATGTCTTTTCTTTTGAAGACTGGCCCTTTTATTGGCAAAGAGTTTGATAGCGGTCTTTTGTGTCTTTAATTTTTTTAATTGGGTTAGGGTGAGTGGAATGCGTCCTTTGAGAAGATTCAAAGCAATCTCACATAGGGATAATATGAGATCTGAAGAACAGTGACCCAAAATGGCCTTCCTTTCTTTAGCTGTAGCCCCAACTAGGCTTCTCAAGAGGGGCAGGTTTCTTTTTAAACGCAGAGACATAGCGGTTACTTTTTAGGAATGTACGCAGCCGGCCACTCCCATGGGAACAGATTGGTTCGTAGCCACAGGTGTTCTGGAGTATTTGCTTTTAAATCCACGATTAAATAAGAAAATGGCGCTTTGGTAGCGTCCTCATAGCTCTCCATAAAGTAGGATTTCCTTCCCGGGTACATCTGCTGAGCTAGAGTGTTAATTTGTAGTTTGCCTCTAGGGTTTTTGAACAAAACCACGTAATTGGCGTTCAAACTAATGGTACGCCTATTTTTACCTTGGTGAAACACATTCTGCACCAAGTAAAGCACGGACAGGTTTCTATGATGAGTATATTGAGTTAAAGCTTGTGCAATTTTGAGATGTTCGCTACCTGCAAATAGCATATCGTCCAAAACCAGCAGATTGTTTTTATGAGGAGGGAGAAGTTCATCATCAGACAGGGATTCAGGTATTCCTTCAACAAACTTGATTTTTATTGTCTTCAACAATTCATCATACAGAGGTTGATAACATGAATAACACCACACAATATTGTCAGGCTTTTGAGAACACATGTTCAGAATTCTCTAAAATACTTTTTACAAAACAAGTTTTACCATAATTGGATGGGCCTGCGATTAAGGCCGAAAATGGTAGTTGCAACCGGGGGTCAAAACCTTCTACAGCAGTCATTATATCTTAAACTTTAAGACACACTGGGTGGGGCGTGTAGCATAAGTCAGTAGCCAAAGGGCGATGTGGTCCCATCAGGTAAAAGCAGTCTCTTGTCATAAACTACCCTGATTAATTTAGTAAGTGGGGCATTCCTTAGGTGGAAGCCCTTTTTATCCCAAACAATTTTTTTGTAGGAGCTCAAAATCTCCAAGTCACTATTCCGGTCATTATGAACCCCTCGACCAAGCGTGTGATTGATTCCAAGTTTACACGCTAGGCATTTCCATAGTTTTGAGTTACGCCTTTGGCTTTCAACACCACGTGATTGTCTTTAGTCCTAAAAGCATAGCTGTGCCACCAGAGACTCTGGGTTTGCGCCCAGGCTCTGTCGCAGCCGGCCGCGACCGAGAGGTCCGTGGGGCGACGCACAATTGGCCTAGCGTCGTCCGGGTTAGGGAGGGTTTGGCCGGTAGGGATATCCTTGTCTCATCGCGCACCAGCGACTCCTGTGGCGGGCCGAGCACAGTGCACGCTAACCAGGTCGCCAGGTGCACGGTGTTTCCTCCGACACATTGGTGTGGCTGGCTTCCGGGTTGGATGCGCGCTGTGTTAAGAAGCAGTGCGGCTTGGTTGGGTTGTGTTTTGGAGGACGCATGGCTTTCGACCTTCGTCTCTCCCGAGCCCGTACGGGATTGTAGCGATGAGACAAGATAGTAACTACTAACAATTGGATACCACAAAATTGGGGAGAAAAGGGGGTAAAATGAAAAAATCTATAGATTTTTTAAAAAGCATGGCTTTTGGGACCACAGGAGGACCATTCTGTGATATGGTCACCATCTTCGAGTTCACTCGTTAAACCACCCAGGTAGTTGTTAAGTGGGGGGATCCAATCACCCTGTTTGTTTACATAGACCACAGAGTCTGTGTCATGGTAAAGAACCCGCCTCTGAAGCTGCTCCATGAGGGTGTACAGTTCAAGTCTGCCATAGGCCGTGGTAAATGCTACAAGAAACACATTTACATTACCAGTGGGTAGAACCCACTTCTTGTTACGCCTCCATTGCACCAGGGCAATGTCTTGACTCACGAATGAAAAATGTGAAATTTTGTATTGGTCCGAAAAAACAAATTCCAAACATTCTTCGGGGTATTTAATGATCGACGTTGTTAGCATATTGCATCTCTGCGAAAGCTTGCCCCAAAGCGAGTTCAATTACAATTTTGACACATTTATTTTGGTTTTGTTGACCTCTATTCTAACAGGGTCAAAAAGTATGCCTTCTCTGCCATGATAGTCTTGAAGCCATTTGCTTGCAGCTCAAAAAGGTCTTGATGTACTCTTTTTAAAAAGAGTGTCTGATTTCCTGGAAAAGTTCCACACTTCAAAGATTTTGGTCACACGATACCCCATCTCTAGAGCCTTAGAGAATTCAACTGTGACCCATACACCTGTCAGGGCTCTTTCTTGATCTGAGTGATCACAAGGGTTTTCCTGGTTGTTGTTTTCACTGCAGGTGCGACAAAGGGGAAAGAAAAGTTTTCCTTGAGGTCCCTTGTAAGGCAACACTGGTATAAACAATCCCCTAGGAGGGTAGACAGTTGTTTTGATCAGACCAAAATAGTTTTGGGGTAAGTCAAAGTCGCGGTGAATAATTTCAGGATGCCCCATAGGATAGCATGAGGAACTCATTACATGAGGATAAAGGGATGTAAAATCTACATATCCTATTGTCTCGTCGGGTTGCGCTACATACCTCAATGTCAAAGCATTGGTACGGCCTCCATACAAGGCCTGTCGTGGTTCCAAGGGTTCTGGTGTGTCAAAGCTGGAAAGGAAGGCTCGAACATGAAGATCAGACTTTTTGAGTGCAATCCATTCATGCTCCCACATCACATTCACTTTTAACCCGTAAGCAGCCTGTAAAGAATCCAATTTGTCTTGACACTCTCGGTACATTTCCCCAAAAGTATTTTGGGTTAGGACACACATGGCCTGGGGCACAAAGCAAGATTTACAACCGTGGAAGAAACAACCATTGTACTCAAACACGGTCTCAACACCGTCAATCGGTGTGTATCCATCTACATGATAAGACCCAAACGCCTTCTCACCCCTATTCAAAGCATGTTGACTAAAAATGTCTTCATCCTGGGCCAAGTACTCCAACCATGGAATGGACCCACTAGAGTATGACTTGAATTGGCATCAGTAGTTGTCAGGCGAGGGGATAGCTATAGATGCTGTAGGTAGAAAGTGTGTACGATAGGTTTTCATGCACGCCGATGCAATAGTTGTACAACTCCAGGAGTCAATGCCTGCATCTTTGATTACCTCTTCTCTGAATCTGAGGCATCCTTCACGAAGTATAACCACATCATTGTCACAGTATGATTCCATCTCTTTATGGAAATCAAATGTGCTATGTCTTACTGTCTCGTACCACGTCATGAATCTCTTTCGCTCTTTGGGAGACATTTGATCACACCTGTACATTTCGGGGCTGGGATAAGATCCGATATAATGTAGAATCTCCTCAGTTGTGAAGAAGTGGGGAAACCAGCCTTTCACAGAGTTTTCAAAACCCAAGGCCTTTGAGCCAATCTCATGAGTAAAGAAACTTAAACTGTCAATGTCTCTCTGGTTGAAGGCGGGGTATACAAAACACAAGATTTTACTACCTTGAGCTATGACACTGGGTGCAACGCCTTGCTGTATTCAGAAGAAGGTAGGAGTCATAGGCTCTAGAATTGTGCACTATAAACGTGAAGTTTCTGTACTGGGGTTTTCTAAAGTGTTTTAGAAAGAGCAGTGCACAATTGGGCCCCTCTGCCGACCACTTATCACCCTTGAAAGTCATGGTAGATACAAAAATAGGCAAATTAACCCCTGATTTCTGATTTGTCTCAAAATCATAGAACACATATTTCTCTGAATGTTCATCTTCAGCCACACACATGAGGTTTAGGGCTGTCTATTTTAAGGTTGTAATTGCAATGGCATTTTGGACATTTCTTGTTAATGTCACAACTGCTTACAGATTTACAGGCCTTGGGGTGCCATGTTTCAATTTTGTGTTTTTCGTAACAGTAGGCAGAACGACATGTGCGGTGACAATTCGCACAGGGTGTCAGGTTTAAGGGCTGCATCGGACAATTTTCATCCAGACATACTGAACAGTTATAACAGCACGAGTGCCGCCCCCCGCCCTCCCTTTCGGGTGTAGCTGGTATGGCTGGATGGACACACATATGGTGCGCCTAAAAACGATGTGATGTTAGTAATAGCATAATAGTGGCCGTTTTGCACATAAAAGTACAGAATCTGAGGATGAGGTTGTGGGTTGTTTTGGAATTTCTAGAGAGCTGCATTAGCTCTACTGTGGTACAAAACCACAATCTTGATGTTCAGAAAGTTTTCAAATTTGACTATGTCCGAGAAAGCCACCGCATCCTGCATACCTAGACCCACGGCCGTTTGGAGCTCTCTAGCCTTGTGTAACACCGCTAGATCAGTACATCCAGGATTGAGTAAATGTGCTAGGCCTATTGCAAAGGATAGCTTCTTACCTGGATTGTGAACGTTTATGAGATATGCCCTTTTGTTGCTTATGATTTCTGATTGCATTAGGCTATCTAGTTTCCTTCTCTGACCCCCGCCACCCAGGGGTTGACGTTATATTTGCACTACAAGCTCGAGGGTCCTATCGGCTATGATGGATAAATTTGATTGAACAAGTTGTTCCAGCAGGGCTATAAATTGTTAAAGATCTACTTTGCCATTGGGTAAAATAAGAGAGCCTGCATAACGCTGTATATCTCCACAAATTTCCAACTGTAAGACATCACGAGGTTCGCCATAATCTCTTGCCCTGTCTAACAGTTCGTTCAGAGTATCATCACATAAAACACAGCATAGTCAAGATTCTGATTCACCCATGTGAAATTGAAAAATTGTTGAATCTCTGTATTGCAGAATTTATTTCGGTACACAACCCGAACACTTCTATCAATACCATCTCCCTCCTGATTTATTAGACAATTTTCCAATTCCTCAAAAACATTGTATTGTGTTTCAGACTCTTCGGACATGGGCGTTAATGGCGGAGTTTGTGGGGGGTCCAGTGTAGAAGATCTTATGCTCTCATTCATCTGGTTAATTAACGATATGAAGGCTTCAGGAATCTGGGATAACAGTTTTTCATCGGTAGTCCCTGACTCATTCATACGAATAATTATTTCTATGAGTTCGGGCAGTATCTTGGATAACAGGGTTTCAACTGTCTCAATTATGCCTGTTGGCTCAGCCATTTGGATAATTAATGATGTGTGTTCTTGTGGTATTCTGGAAGGATACATGTTACATATATGTTTTTAGCGCCTGTATTTGCGTTTTTTAATCGGATTGCTGTTAAAACAAACGTGGCATTGTTCTATGCCAGAAGGATAGATCCTGACTGTATTGTCGTTCGAGTAAAGCCCCCATTCGTTTGTGGAGCAAAACCTTTCGGGATTTTAGAGCCCTGGAAAAGGCTGTGAAAAACCTAGCTTGTTCTATTTCAGGTTCGGATGTTTCCACCAAAGAATTGGTGGAATCAAGAAGGTTGGCCGCCTCCCATAATAACAGGTCGTCTACCTCTGAAATGTCATGAAATCCTCCGGTTTTCATGAAATGTCGGTGAAATCCTCCGGTTTCAATGTTTTACTGTGACTGTCCGGTGAGCCAAAATCCTCCGCGTGCTCTAAGTGTGTGAGGTCTTCTGTGCCGTTATACGCCGGGGAGGAGTAAAAATAATACATACATAATAGGTTATTAAACATAAAATATGTTAGATAAAAAATGGCAAATACATTTCAGGTATAATACTATATACAGTGGGGCAAAAAAGTATTTAGTCAGCCACCAATTGTGCAAGTTCTCCCACTTAAAAAGATGAGAGAGGCCTGTAATTTTCATCATAGGTACACTTCAACTATGACAGACAAAATGAGAAGAATAAAATCCAGAAAATCACATTGTAGGATTTCTAATGAATTTATTTGCAAATTATGGTGGAAAATAAGTATTTGGTCTATAACAAACAAGCAAGATTTCTGGCTCTCACAGACCTGTAACTTCTTCTTTAAGAGGCTCCTCTGTCCTCCACTCGTTACCTGTATTAATGGCACCTGTTTGAACTTGTTATCAGTATAAAAGACACCTGTTCACAACCTCAAACAGTCACACTCCAAACTCCACTATGGCCAAGACCAAAGAGCTGTCAAAGGACACCAGAAACAAAATTGTAGACCTGCACCAGGCTGGGAAGACTGAATCTGCAATAGGTAAGCAGCTTGGTTTGAAGAAATCAACTGTGGAAGCAAATATTAGGACATGGAAGACATACAAGACCACTGATAATCTCCCTCGATCTGGGGCAAGATCTCACCCCGTGGGGTCAAAATTATCACAAGAACGGTGAGCAAAAATCCCAGAACCACACGGGGGGACCTAGTGAATGACCTGCAGAGAGCTGGGACCAAAGTAACAAAGCCTACCATCAGTAACACACTACGCCGCCAGGGACTCAAATCCTGCAGTACCAGACGTGTCCCCCTGCTTAAGCCAGTACATGTCCAGGCCCATCTGAAGTTTGCTAGAGAGCATTTGGATGATCCAGAAGAAGATTGGGAGAATGTCATATGGTCAGATGAAACCAAAATATAACTTTTTGGTAAAAACTCAACTCGTCGTGTTTGGAGGACAAAGAATGCTGAGTTGCATCCAAAGAACACCATACCTACTGTGAAGCATGGGGGTGGAAACATCATGCTTTGGGGATGTTTTTCTGCAAAGGGACCAGGACGACTGATCCGTGTAAAGGAAAGAATGAATGGGGCCATGTATCGTGAGATTTTGAGTGAAAACCTCCTTCCATCAGCAATAAAACATGCTGGGTCTTTCAGCATGACAATGATCCCAAACACACCGCCCAGGCAACGAAGGAGTGGCTTCGTAAGAAGCATTTCAAGGTCCTGGAGTGGCCTAGCCAGTCTCCAGATCTCAACCCCATAGAAAATGTTTGGAGGGAGTTGAAAGTCCGTGTTGCCCAGCAACAGCCCCAAAACATCACTGCTCTAGAGGAGATCTGCATGGAGGAATGGGCCAAAATACCAGCAACAGTGTGTGAACCTTGTGAAGACTTACAGAAAACGTTTGACCTCTGTCATTGCCAACAAAGGGTATATAACAAAGTATTGAGATAACAAAAGTTTATTGACCAAATACTTATTTTCCACCATAATTTGCAAATAAATTCATTAAAAATCCTACAATGTGATTTTCTGGAATGTTTTTTCTCATTTTGTCTGTCATAGTTGAAGTGTACCATGATAAATTACAGGCCTCTCATCTTTCTAAGTGGGAGAACTTGCACAGTTGGTGGCTGACTAAATACTTTTTTGCCCCATTGTATGGGGCTTTGGTGACAAAACAGATGGCACTGTGATAGACTACATCCAGTTTGCTGAGTAGAGTGTTGGAGGCTATTTTGTAAATGACATCGCCGAAGTCAAGGATCATTAGGATAGTCAGTTTTACGAGGGTATGTTTGGCAGCATGAGTGAAGGAGGCTTTGTTGCAAAATAGGAAGCCGATTCTAGATTTAATTTTGGATTATAGATGCTTAACGTGAGTCTGGAAGGAGAGTTTACAGTCTAACCAGACACCTAGGTATTTGTAGTTGTCCACTTAGTTTTACTCGCATTTAAAAGCAGGTGGAGGCCACGGAAGGAGTGTTTGGCATTGAAGCTCATTTGGAGGTTTGTTATCGCAGTGTCCAAAGAAGGGCCAGATGTATACAGAATGGTGTCGTCTGCGTAGAGGTGGATCAGAGTCACCAGCAGCAAGAGCGACATCACTGATATATACAGAGAAAAGAGTCGGCCCGAGAATTTAACCCTGTGGCACCCCCATAGAGACTGCCAGAGGTTAGGACAACAGGCCCTCCTTGACACACTGAACTCTGAGAAGTAGTTGGTGAACCAGGCGAGGCAGTCATTTGAGAAGCCAAGGCTAATGGCTCTGCCAATAAGAATACGGTGATTGACAGAGTCGAAAGCCTTGGCCAGGTCGATGAAGAAGGCTGCACAGTACTATCTTTGTTCGATTTATCGACCGTTTGGGTCTAGAGTGTCTCCCCCTTTGAAGAGGGGGATGACCGTGGCAGCTTTCCAATCTTTGGGGATCTTAGACGATATGAAAGAGGTTGAATAGGCTAGTAATAGGGGTTGCAACAAATTTGGTGGATAATTTTAGAAAGAGAGGGTCCAGATTGTCTAGCTGATTTGCAGGGATCCAGATTTTGCAGCTCTTTCAGAACATCAACTGTCTGGATTTGGGTGAAGGAGAAGTGTGGGGGGGGGGCAAGCAGCTGCAGGGGGCGCTGAGATGTTGGCTGAGGTAGGGGCAGCCAGTTGGAGAGCATGGCCAGCCGTAGAAAAATGCTTTTAGAAATGATTGATTATCGTAGATTTATCAGTGGTGACAGTGTTTCCTATCCTCAGTGCAGTGGGCAGCTGGAAGGTGCTCTTATTCTCCATGGATTTGACAGTGTCCCAAAACTTTTTGGAATTAGTGCTACAGGATGCAAATTTCTGTTGAAAAAGCTAGCCTTAGCTTTCCAAACTGACAGAGTATATTGGTTCCTGACTTCCCTGAAAAGTTGCATATCGCGAGGGCTATTCGATGCTAATGCACAACGCCACAGGATGTTAGTCAAGGGCAGTCAAGTCTTAGGTGAACCAAGGGCTATATCTGTTCTTAGTTCTACATTTTTTGAATGGGGCAAGCTTATTTAAGATGGTGAGAAAAGCACTTTTAAAGAGCAACCAGGCATCTTCTACTGACGGAATGAGGTCAATATCCTTCCAGGACAGCCGGGTCGGGTTGATTAGAAAGGCCTGCTCGCTGAAGTGTTTTAGGGAGCGTTTGACAGTGATGAGGGGTGGTCGTTTGACCGCGGACCCATTACGCACACAGGCAATGAGGCAGTGATCGCTGAGATCCTAGTTGAAGACAGCAGAGGTGTATTTAGAGGGCAAGATGACGATAAAAGCCTCATACATTAATAATAGTAAAATGGTGACCTATCCTTGACATCTATTCTAGAATCTGGCGGAAGTGTATCCAGCTGAACATGGAACTGACTGAGCGGACCAGTCCTTCATCTCCCTCCTGCAGGCAGTGAGAGTGGGCAGGTTCGCTGAGCAGTGGCAGCCATTTTGGAATGGATGTACTGGGACTATTCAATGGGTGCATCTCAATAGTCTAAAGCGGCTTCCTCTCTAATGCTTGTTCTCTTAATGAAATGAGGGTTGGGTGAAAGAGGAGCTGTCACCTATCCAGTTATTTTTACAAAAGGCGACTAAGAAAGAGACAAAGCCACTTTATAGACAGTTGAAATGCATCCACTGTGCAACAACTGATATCCATGGTCTTTCATGATAAAATGCCAGTTCCACTGTACCAAGTGGAGTTTCTGAACTAATTAGAAAATTGACTTTTCTATCTGTTGGAATGCAATCGTAATCATGCAATAAGCTACATATTTATTAAAAGTAATGGTATTGTCAATGTCCATCATTAAATGCCACAGAGTCACAGAGGAGGTCACTGCCATGCTGATGGAGAGCACCTATCACAAGATCGAGCTGGACGATATCCTGGTAACCAGGCTGTGCACTCACAAGGTTGACGTGGAGATGACTAATGACAAGAAGCTCCAGCAGCTGTCAGGTTTGGCATTTTTTCTTTAGTTTTAATCATTGTTGTGACTGTTATCCCCACAGTTCTTAAGTTTTTGTGTGAGACAAACCAGTGCCTTGAGGCAGGTGACGATTGGCCAGTACTGTGTGTCACAAGCTTGAGTCATTTGTTGACTGATGTTGTTGACTTCCTGACAACCATAGGACCTTGAGGGTCTCAGTTACAAATGTGCTTTGGGGTGCTAACCCAATAAGCAGGCCATTCCAGGAAGTCATGTTCCAACCCACTTGACTTCCTGTTGGCATTTCCTTTGTTAGACCCCCTACACACAGCTTGTAGAAAAGAAAAAAAATTCACCAATGAATTGCAACCTCGATCAAACATACCCCATGATTAAGCTGGCAAGAACCAATGAAAGGAATTATTTTGTTTTTGCTGCCTTGTGTGTGAGCCTTATGCTACCCTTGACACTGGGGACAACCTGTGGTGAGCCTTTGTCACCAGCCACAATGAGTTCAATCTCTGTGTGACATGCTGGTTTTTAGGGTCATGGCTTCAAATTGAGAATGGGGAGAGGATAATTGAAAGTAGGGTTGCCACCTAAAAAAACATCAGGTGTTAAAAAAGAAAGAATCTGCCCTGATTGCTCAAAACAGAATCTAAATGTGCTCCTTTGTGGGGTAACCGACTGAACATGTTCTTAGTCTGTTTGTTTGTGTCTCCCCCCAAAAATGTAACTGTTTGTTGCCGTTTGCTGTCATTATACCACTTTACCGTGTGCTGGTGAAGACCAAGAGTCCAGTCAGCAGGCTATTGCAGCTCAAAGTGGGCGCTCAGGTCACTGCATGGAGACTACTCCTTTAGTGATCACAACCTACATAAGAGTGAATGCATCTCTAAACTGTTGTGCTAGCTTGATTTAATAATTGTCAAGTAAATATAAATGTTCCATTGTAGGCTCACTGACTTGGCTGCTTTGTATCCCCAGGTCATGCTCACAAAGAACCCGGACTTCCAAAGGGGCCTGGTCAACGGGGCTCGAGCAGTCGTAGTGGACTTTCAGCCTGGGAAATAATAGATTTAATACCGATTGGGACTATGGTGGAAATTTCACACATGGGCCATTTATTCAAATAAAAATAAAATACATCCTTCCCTGCACTTCTTTGAGATAATCAGTGATCTGATACGACTGATTTGGTTCAAGCTATGCAGTGTACCCCCTGCTTTGTCCCGTACAATTGTGTTGGATCCTTGATAACTCAAAGGGAGAAAGGAAGGATGCATCCTAAAAACATTCAAACAGAGACATGCGCCCTCTCTCTCTCTCAATGGTGACGGACCTAGGGCTGTGCATGAGTCATACCTTTGATCACATTTCGAAAACTCTATCATCTCCCCTTGGCTTTGATGAATCGCCCCTGCCAAACTAATGTTACTATGTTGGTAAAGGCAATATCTCTGAAACTCCAGCTAACCTTGCTCATCACCATATTGCTTTTATATATCCACTCAAGGCCGAGTTATTAAAAATAAAGGTGACATACTTCTGGATGAAATGGAATCCAGCTAGCCTCAGAAGATGGATGTCCATTTAGCGATTCTCATTAGAAATTCTCATTCACCCCACGTCTTGCCAGTAAACCACCAGACAGCCCCGGTTACTTATCAGCTGTGTTTGACCCTGTATGTTATTAGTCAGCCCACCACCGACTCTGCAGCTCCCCTCCTGCCCCAAGAACTGGCTCTCATTGCTCTGAAATGTGTCCGTATGATTGGCTAGACAGATGAGCCAAGCCCTCTGGGTAATTGAGTTCATTGGTCACCATCAGTGTCATCCATGTTTTCTTTCCCTCCCCTCGACTCCGAGGGCGGTGTTGAAACAGACGCAGAGTGATGTCACAAGATCATAACCTTGTGATAATTACAGCCTATATTCGCATTGAAGATATATCGCTTAAAGCTACACATCTCGATTTGGTACTCATGTGACTCATCCTCTCTGCAGCTATCCAAACAAAGCTGGTTTTCACTACACTTCAGGATGACTCATATCACGTGTATCAAATAGGTCTTCCTCTCTGTATGGCAGTTTTCCACCACATTCTCAGGGTATATCTATGCGTCTCTGTATTTTGGGCATGTATCTTACCCACTCTGTGCGTTTGTTTTGTCAGGGCAAGACGCTGGACTGTGTGGAGATCTCCCTGGCAAGGGTCTTTGAGAGAGGCCAGGCCTACCTGGTTCTGTCTCAAGCCAGGAGTCTGGAGGACCTAAGGGTCATGGACTTTAATCCCCTTGTGGTCCGAGCCGACCCCGGCGTGCTGTTCTTCTACAGGAAGCGGAGGAAAGAGTGATTACTGCTACAGGTAAGCGTTTCTGGCTGTGTGTATAACATTTCCATTAAATACATTGGTCTGTGAAAATTTCATACAGAAAAAACAACGAGGAACCAGAATGCGTTAAGACTTGGCTACATGGTCAAACTATACTGAACAAAAATATAAACGCAACATGTAAAGTGTTGGTCCCATATTTAATGGGCTGAAATAAAAGATCCCAAAAATGTTCCATATGCACAAAAAGCTTATCTCTACAATTCTGTGCACAAATTTGTTTACATCCCTGTTAGTGAGCATTTATTCTTTGTCAAGATAATCCATCCACCTGACAAGTGTGGCATATCAAGAAGCTGATTAAATAGCATGATCGTTACACAGCCGCACCTTGTGCTGGGGACAATAAAAGGTCACTCTAAAATGTGCAGTTTTTGTCAAACACAAAAAGATGTCTCAAGTTTGGGGGAGCATGCAATTGGCATGCTGACTGCATGAATGTCGGCAGATAATTTTATGTTAATTTCTCTACCAGAAGCCGCCTCCAAAGTAATTTTAGAGAATTTGGCAGTACATCCAACCGGCTTCACAACCGCAGACCACGTGTAACCATGCTAGCCCAGGACCTCCACATCTGGCTTCTTCACCTGCGGGATCGTCTGAGACCAGACAGCTGATGAAACTGAGGAGTCTTTTTGTCTGTAATAAAGCCCTTTTGTGGAGGAAAACTAATTATGATTGACTGGGCCTGGCTCCCCGGTGGATGGGCCTATGCCCACCCATGGCTGTGCCCCTGCCCAGTCATGTGAAATCCATAAATTAGGGCCTAATGAATTTATTTCAATTGACTGATTTCCATATATGAACTGTAACTCAGTAAAATATTTGAATGTTGCGTTTATGTATTTGTTCAATATACAAACCTTTGAAGCAATGGGAAAAGTCCAAGTAGTTTCTCACATCTTCCTTTGTGTATTTTTTGCACCTCATACAAAATCTGAGGTGACCTTTACTGTTATCCTACTGTGTACTGCCACCCTGTGTTAGAAAAGGTTCATTGATGTCCATAAATCCAGCCTAGTTTAATCACCCGTTTGAGGGTTGGTCAGGTCCGGCATTAATGATGTGTGTCATGTCCAAGCTTCCACTACTCTGTGTCCAAAGCAAAAGGCTCAGATCTCTTTCTCTCTGCAGGCCTCGGTGGATAAGTTTGTGGGCAGAAATAACTATGAGAACTATTGGTAAGGAGAAAATCCTCAACACCACACACATGATTCTGTTGGTATCCACACCACTTGATTTTAACATTTCATTTGTTTATGGTTTTATGTCTTTCAAGTGATGGTCTCTATTTTTTACAACCGTATACATCAAGGACCTGCACTGCCAGCAACTGTTTCTGTGACTGTTACTGTTTTGTTTATTATGACTTTGACCATGTGTGAACTTCTGAAATGATTAAGCAAATAAAAGTTGACCTACTTGGTGTACATTAAAAAAATGACTTATTAACCACTCTTGACAGCATATTGGACATTTCTACCAGTTTCAATTCAAGGTTTTGCTTAATATTTGGCCTATATTGTAAGGTCATAAACCAAAAGGAATGGACGTTGGCAGTTTTAGAAGCATATAGTTCAAAGTACAGTACCAGTCAAACGTTTGGACACACCTACTCATTCCATTTTTAATTTTATTTTATTTTTTACTATTTTCTACATTGTAGAATAATAGTGAAGACATCAAAACTATGAAGTAACACATATGGAATCATGTAGTAACCAAAAAATAATTAAACAAATCTAAATATATTTGAGAATCTTCAAAGTAGCCACCTTTTGCCTTGATGTAAGCTTTGCACACTCTTGGCATTCTCTCAACCAGCTTCATGAAATGACCTGAATTCATTTAAATTAACAGTTCATTTGTGGAATTTCTTTCCTTCTTAATGTGTTTGAGCCAATCAGTTGTGTTGTGACAAGGTAGGGGTGGTATATAGAAGATAGCCCTATTTGGTAACAGACACATCTCAACATTAACTGTTCAGAGGAGACTCCACAAATCAGGCCTTCATGGTCAAATTGCTGCAAAGAAACCCCTACTAATGGACACCAATAAGAAGAGACTTGCATGAGCCAAGAAATATGAGCAATGGACATTCGATCAGTGTAAATCTGTCCTTTGGTCTGATGAATCCAAATTTGAGTTTTTGGTTACAACGCCATGACTTTGTGAGACACAGCATAGGTGAACGGATGATCTCCGCCTGTGTGGTTCCCACCGTGAAGGATGGAGGAGGATGTGTGATGGTGCTTTGCTGGGGACACTGTCAGGGATTTATTTAGAATTCAGGGCACACATAACCAGCATGGAAACCACAGCATTCTGCAGCGATACTCCATCCCATCTGGTTTGTACTTAGTGGGACTATCATTTGTTTTTCAACAGGACAATGACCCATAACACACTTCCAGTGTGTGTAAGTGCCATTTGACATGGTCTGGAATGAGTTGGACAGCAGAGTAAAGGAAAAGCAGCCAGCAAGTGCTCAGCATATGTGGGAACTCATGAAGCTGGTGGAGAGAATGCCAAGAGCGTGCAAAGCTGCCATCAAGGCAATGGAGAATAAAATATATATTGATTTGTTTAACACTTTGCTTACTACATGTTATTTCATAGTTGATGTCTTCAGTACTATTCTACAATGTAGAAAATATATATTTTTTAATAAATCAGAACCTTGGATTGAATAGGTGTGTCCAAACTTTTAACAGCGCCTAAGTGTCCATTCATTGGGTATATGGAAAATGGATACAATCCTATGACTTTGGGGCTCCTTGACGGCTACAGTACTTAGTGTAGTAACCAACTGAGGCTAATCATTCATGTAAGGGTCTCCTGGAGTCAAAGCAAGTACTGAATAGCCTATGTTCTCTGACTCAACATCCATAAACTAGATACATGGTCTGAACTGTAATGCAAAGACTGGAAGAAGTAGATGGACACAGGGTCTGCAGTGCTTAGAATTTTAACACAGTCCCACTGCAGAGTGGTTAGTCACCTGGCCAGTCTTCATTCACTGGCCACAAAGAGAGCAGATAGGTTTTCAACCATCACCAATACAAGCAGCAGGTCAGCCATATACAGTCAAATGCACATATTGAATGTCTAATGGCTCAGCTTTTATTTCATTCATCACATTCCCAGTGGGTCAGAAGTTTACATACACTGAATCAGTATTTGGTAGCATTGCCTTTAAATTGTTTAATCTGGGTCAAACATTTTGGGTAGCCTTCCACAATGTTGGGTGAATTTTGGCCCATTCCTCCTGACAGAGCTGGTGAAACTGAGTCAGGTTGGTAGGCCTCCTTGCTCCCACGCGCATTTTCAGTTCTGCCCACAAATGTTCTATATGATTGAAGTCAGGGCTTTGTGATGGCCACTCCAATACCTTGACTTTGTTGTCCATTTTGCCACAACTTTGGAAGTATGCTTGGGGCCATTGTCCATTTGGAAGACCCATTTGCGACCAAGCTTTAACTTCCTGACTGATGTCTTGAGATGTTGCTTCAATATATCCACAGTTTTCCTTCCTCATGACCTCATTTATTTTGTGAAATGCACCAGTCCCTCCTACAGCTAAACACCCCCACAACATGATGCTGCCACCCCCGTGCTTCACGGTTGGGATAGTGTTCTTCGGCTTGCAAGCCTCCCCCTTTTTCCTCCAAACATAACGATGGTCATTATGGCCAAACAGTTCTATTTTTGTTTCATCAGACCAGAGGACATTTCTCCAAAAAGTACGATCTTTGTCCCTATGTGCAGTTGCAAACCGTAGTCTGGCTTTTTTTAATGGCGGTTTTGGAGCAGTGGCTTCTTCCTTGCTGAGTGGCCTTTCAGGTTATGTCGATATAGGACTTGTTTTACTGTGGATATAGATACTTTTGTACCCGTTTCCTCCAGCATCTTAACAAGGTCCTTTACTGTTGTTCTGGGATTGATTTGCACTTTTCGCACCAAAGTACGTTCATCTCCAGGAGACAGAAAGCGTCTCCTTCCTGAGCGGTATGACGGCTGCGTGGTCCCATGGTGTTTATACTTGCGTACCATTGTTTGTACAGATGAACGTGGTACCTTCAGGCCTTTGGAAATTGCTCCCAAGGATGAACCAGACTTGTGGAGGTCTATAATATTTTCTATGAGGTCTTGGCTGATTTCTTTTGATTTTCCCATAATGTCAAGCAAAGAGGCATTGAGTTTGAAGGTAGGCCTTGAAATACAATTGACTCAAATGATGTCAATTAGCCTATCAGAAGCTTCTAAAGCCATGACATCATTTTCTGGAATTTTCCAAGCTGTTTAAAGGCACAGTCAACTTAGTGTATGTAAACTTCTGACCTACTGGAATTGTGATACAGTGAATTATAAGTTAAATAATCTGTCTGTAAACAATTGTTGGAAAAATGACTTGTGTCACGCACAAAGTTGATCTCCTAACCAACTTGCCAAAACTATTTGTTTGTTAACAAGCAATATGTGGAGTGGTTGAAAAACAAGTTTTAATAACTCCAACCTAAGTGTATGTAAACTTCCGACTTCAACTGTAAGTATTCAAATAATTTGCTATGAGACTCGAAATTGAGCTCAGGCGCATCCTGTTTCCATTGATCAACCTTGAGATGTTTCTACAACTTGATTGGAGTTAAATTGATTGGGCATGATTTGGAAAGGCACACACCTGTCTATATAAAGGTCCCACAGTTGACAGTCTATGTCAGAGCAAAAACCAAGCCATCAGGTCGAATGAATTGTCCCTAGAGCTCCGATACAGGATTGTGTTGAGGCACAGATCTGTGGATAGGTATCAAAACATTTCTGCCACATTAAAGGTCCCAATAAACACAGTGGCCTACATCATTCTTCAATGGAAGAAGTTTGGAACCACCAAGACTCATCCTAGACCTGGTCGGCAGGCCAAACTGAGCAAACAGGGGGGAAGGGCCTTGGTCAGGGTGGTGACCAAGAACCCGACGGTCACTCTGACAGAGCTCCAGATTTCCTCTGGAGATGGGAGAACCTTCCAGAAGGACAACCATCTCTGCAGCACTCCACCAATCAGGCCTTTATAGTGGAGTGGCCCGACAGAAGCCATTCCTCAGTAAAAGGCACACGACAACCCACTTGGACTTTGCCAAAAGGCATCTAAAGGACTCTCAGACAATGAGAAACAAGATTTTCTGGTCTGATTAAACCAGGATTGAACTTCTTGGCCTGAATGTCAAGTGTCGCATTTGGAGGAAACCTGGCACCGTCCCTATGGTGAAGCATGCTGGTGGCAGCATCATGCTGTGGAAATGTTTTTCAGTGGCAAGGAATAGGAAACTAGTCCGGAGTGAAGGAAAGATAAACGGAGCAAAGTCCAGAGCGATCCTTGATGATAACCTGCTCTAGAGAGCTCAGGACCTCAGACTGGGGAGAAGGTTCACCTTCCAACTGGACAATGACCCTAATCATACAGCCAAGACTACGCAGGAGTGGCTTCAGGACAAGTCTCTGAATGTCCTTGAGTGGCCCAGCCAGAGCTGGAGAGACCTGAAAATAGCTATGCAGCGACGCTCCCAATCCAACTTGACAGAGCTTGAGAGGATCTGCAGAGAAGAATGGGAGAAACTCCACAAATACAGGTGTGCCAGACTTGTAGCGTCATACCCAAGAAGACTTGATGCTGTAATCACTGCCAAAGGTGCTTCAACAATGTACCAGGTAAAGGGTCTAAATGTAAATAGGATATTTCAGTTTTTCCTTTTTAAAACTTACTAACATTTCTAAAAAGCCTGTTTTTGCTTTGTTATTATGGGGTATGGGTCAAGTGGTCTGAATGCTTTCCAAATGCACTGTAGATAAATGAAATAAAATAAACAGCTATCACATTCACTTTACATATATTCTTCATGCAATAGCGTGCGCACACAGGTTGTGCCTCATGAATACACTTAGTGGTCCCGTGCATGTAGGAAGTTCCTCTGTGCATTCCTCCTCAGTGTGATCGTGAGCCCACTCAGGCTGCGCAAGCCTCCAGCCTCTTCCTTTAGTGGGCGCAGTGGTCCGTTGCCTCACATTTTGTCCGTATTGTGTCTCAGGGATCCTGGGAGGGACAAACTACTGCAGACGACCAGCATCCAAAACACTACTTCTCAATGTTTAACAAAAGTGTGAGAGTTAAGTCTAAAAATGAATTAAACAGTTCTTGAAAAAAAATGTATTCATATGGAAATATATATTCAACAGTTACCATGTCTTCCTCCTCTGCTTGTTCCTCCTGTTCAGTGACAATGTTAGTCGGATGCAGCATACACCTTAACTGTAAAAATGTGACATTTGACTCGATACATAGGAAGTCAATATGAGTTTGGGAAATCAGAGACAAAAATGATCTATTGTAAACTTTATTAGGTTATGGGTTCAATAGCAATTAGCTACTCTTTTTTGATAATGATGATCAGATGATAGTTAAGCAACTAGATTTTTTCAAATAATCTACTTCTAAAACTAGTTTTCATTCCATGTTTCATACCTAGGTGCAGTGGTGATTTTAGCATGTAAATCTTGGTGGGCAAACTCCCCTTAAATGTTATGCATGCCATCAATATCACTACACAACAACACTAAACAATACATTAATTGGACTATACCAGTGACAAAAGGTGCACACAAACTGTTAGAGCCTACATAAAGCTGTCCCAACAACAGATTCCCAACACCTTACCACTGCTACACCTGGTCATCAGCAGAGCCTTGTCTGGCAACGAAACAGTTAATTCAGATTCATTTACTGCCTTTAAAAAAAACAAATTGCTGATATGGCTTACTTGCACAATTGTGGTTTCTACTGACAATTGAGATGTACAAACTATGGCATAAGAGAGCGGATAAGAGGCAATCCGTAATTTCGATTAAGACATGAGCGAGCTATGACGGATGTAGTCAATATAACTTTGTTCAGCACTTTTGAGATATACAGCGACTGAACAGTAATTACAGTATTCTCCCTGTACACCAAGTCAGACCGTAGGATAAAAAAGGGGGCATATAAGCAGACAATGAAAGCGCTTACAATATTCCAATATAAGCTAATAGGCTACATGTGTACCACCAAGTCAGAACAATAGGCTAAATTATGAGGGGGAAAAGGGACCAAATTATTAGGGTGAGGCACAGCTTACATTTACGATTACTTTCTTAGCTACAGTATACATATCTCCCTGGCATATTACATCCTTTATGCAGCAGCATTTAATACATTTTTGGACTCATGTTGTGCTGTGCTCACTTGAACAGGAAGGTGGCGTGGCAGTCCTTCGTGGCACATTTTGTCATCAACGTCTGGCATTCTCTGGCTCACTATTTTGCTAATGAGCTGCGTAATGCTAATTTCACTCTTGACACATTGCTAGGATTAGCAGAGAAAACATTGAAATATGAAGATTGATATTGTACAATACCTCATCAGGCTCCCCATACATTATCATTTTGGAAAACCATGATTTTAGACAATACTGGTTGAAGGAAAATGACCTTGCTAACAAGATTTGAATCTGGAGGAGATGTTAGGTCACACGCAGGAAATAGCGTAGCTATAGAGTTCACTGGACGAATGCATCCATTTTCTCTAGATGGCAGTCCAACAATCTCCATATGATTGGTATGGGATCGTCCCATCTGATGGGGGAAACACCTCGATACCGAAGTTACTTTAATAGCAGGTTAGGATAATTAACGTAGCAGGTTATGTGACTTCGGTTGAGGTTAGCAAAAAGGTATGAGTTAGGGTTTGCGAAAATGCATTCAAAATCTGCTACGAAAAGCACTTTCTATCGAAGTGGTGTGAAGAGTGTGTCCTTTAGGGGGAACCTTTTCTGTCAGATGGAAAGACGGACGGGAAAGGGTGTCGTACACCAACATGGCGGCGCTCATGGACACGAGAATATTGCTTCGAAAAATTAAAGATTTACGGTGCCTGACACCCCGACGGAATCGCGTGAAAGCCAAATGGGTACGTACGACGTAGTTAGCTAACAATAATTGGAACAATCGACAACCAGTCGTTGACTAAAGTTGGCGGTTAGCTAACGCTCGAAAACCCTTATCAGCGTTTAGCTTCGACCAGGCCAAGGTTGGCTGCGTGTGAACTTCATTTCCGATTCTTTGTTTTAACGTTTAGAAACGTTAATCATCGCTTGATAAACATGCTGATATGCCCCATATCTTTCATATCCGAAAAAAATCATCTTTAAAATTAAAAGATATGTACTGTTGCAGTTTTGCACAGATCAATGAGCTGCGTGTGCCTCCAGTTTTTAAACTACACTTCCTCCACCGTTATAGTTTTACGCATATGTTCAGAGCCAGCTTAAATGCAAAATTGTGTAACTGTTCCTTACACGCCAGAATGTTGACTTAATTACTTTTAAACTCTCTCTACCGGTTGTCTGCGGTTTGTCCTTCTGCTGCTCGAAAATTGAAACTATCCAAACTATCCATTAACCTGACTTTCAGTACACTAGTCTAACGTCATATATCGATTTGTACTTCTGTTTATTTATTTTCAATTCTGTTGCAATTTACACGTGACAAACACAAGCTACTGGTGGCTGAAAACACAATCATCACGGGATGAACGAGTGACAAATTTCCAGCAAAGGGTGGTCCATTTTAAAAATCATTCCTTCCTCCCTTGCCCTGGATGTGTGTACTCATCAGACGTCATCATTGTCCACTTAATTTGAGGAGATAGGGGGGGAGATAGTCTTTTTAAGTGTTTGGACTAGAGGTCGACCGATTATGATTTTTCAACGCCAATACCGATTATTGGAGGACCAAAAAAACAGATACCGATTAATCTGCCGATTTTAAAATAAATACATTTTTATTTTTTTTAATTTTTTAATAATGACAATTACAACAATACTGAATGAACACTTATTTTAACTTAATATAATACATCAATAAAATCAATTTAGCCTCAAATAAATAATGAAACATGTTCAATTTGGTTTAAATAATGCAAAAACAAAGTGTTGGAGAAGAAAGTAAAAGTGCAATATGTGCCATGTAAGAAAGCTAACATTTAAGTTCCTTGCTCAGAACATGAGAACATATGAAAACTGGTGGTTCCTTTTAACATGAGTCTTCAATATTCCCAGGTAATAAGTTTTAGGTTGTAGTTATTATAGGAATTATAGGACTATTTCCCTCTATACCATTTGTATTTCATTAACCTTTGACTATTGGATGTTCTTATAGGCACTTTAGTATTGCCAGTGTAACAGTATAGCTTCCGTCCCTCTCCTCGCTCCTCCCTGGGCTCGAACCAGAAACACAACGACAACAGCCACCCTCGAAGCAGCGTTACCCATGCAGAGCAAGGGAAACAACCACAGGCTCAGAGCGAGTGACGTTTGAAATGCTATTAGCACGCGCTAACTAGCCAGCCATTTCACTTCGGTTACATTAGCATCATCTCGGGAGTTGATAGGCTTGAAGTCATAAACAGCGCAATGCTTGATTCACAACGAAGAGCTGCTGACAAAACGCACAAAAGTGCTGTTTGAATTAATGTTTACGCGCCTGCTTCTGCCTACCACTGCTCAGTCAGATACTTAAATACTTGTATGCTTGTATGCTCAGTCAGATTATACAGGACAAGCTAGATAATATCTAGTAATAATCATCAACCATGTGTAGTTAACTAGTGATTATGATTGATTGTTTTTTATAAGATAAGTTTAATGCTAGCGAGCAACTTACCTTGGCTTACTGTATTTGTGTAACAGGCAGTCTCCTTGTGGAGTGCAACAAGAGGCAGGTTGCTATTGCGTTGGACTAGTTAACTGTAAGGTTGCAAGATTGGATCCCCCGAGCTGACAAGGTGAAAATCTGTCGTTCTGCCCCTGGAGGAGGCAGTTAACCCACTGTTCCTAAGCCGTCATTGAAAATAAGAATGTGTTCTTAACTGACTTGCCTAGTTAAATAACGATTAAATAAAGGTTTAAAAAAATATATATTTCCAAAAAGAAATAGGCAAAATCGGTGTCCAAAAATACAGATTGTTATGAAAACTTGAAATCGGCCCTAATTAATCGGTCATTCCGATAAATCGGTCGACCTCTAGTTTGGACCTTAACCTATGTCTTCCATCTGTTTTACGCAAACAAGCGCTGTAACATGGCGATATGACGGTGTGGGAACACTTACACTATAAAAAGTTTGTAGTAATTTATCCTTTGTTTTTTGAAAATGATTCCTTACTGATATGAAAGATGCATTTCTTAACCCTACCTCAAGCGATGCGTTTTAACGTTCAGAGTGAGCGTGGGGGCTCTTAACAAAACTCCCCCAGCCAGAAGATGCTAATTGTAGCTGGTGTTTGAATGGGTTAGCAGCTAGCTAACTCTTGACTGGCAACAGCAAGCAGTAACTGAAGATATGCAGGTGAAATTTAGATGAAAACAACGAAAGTACCTAGCTATTATTAACCTTCTCAAAATGTAGGTCTGCTGCAGCAGGTGCATTTCTTCATCTCACAAATGACTGCACCTATGTTTAGGGGAGTGCTAATTGCTGAAGACCCCAGTAAACCTCTTCAGATTCGATTGCTTGCGCACATGCAGGACTTTAGCTACAGATTAACGTAAACTCACCCCATTCCGTAAAAAAGTGTGCAACCACAGCATTCAAACAAGGCTACAAAGAAAACTAATGGGACTGTGTTGACTTCAAAATCGGGGGTGTGAACTAGGTTTCTATTCAAGCGTTGATCGACATGGTAATGGTTCTAAAGCATTGGAGAAAAGTTGAAAAAACGGGACCTCCGTTACATCGTGACGTGTCATGTCGTAACGTACAGCACGCATAAAGCGACTTTCTGTCTTACAATCTCTCTCCACCAGGTGTAGCACTTTAAAAACAAGAAATGGACAGTGACGGGGGTAAGGGGGGATACCTAGTCATTTTTTGCGTCGTCACTGTAAGCGATCATGACTCTCAAAAGACAATGTTTACCTCTGAAGATCACTTTAGCACCGCCCTAAAAACCCGATTTAAATTCGACACAAACCTTCAAATAGTTATGTAATGACACATTATATAAACTCTTTATAGTGTTTTATTTAAATTTTAGAGGCGATAAGGTGATAAATTGGACAGATCGAGTGAAAAAAGGCAGTTTTCCCACACAACATCTCTCCTTCTCACTATCACACAATAGTTTAGCTTCCCCACCTGCCATTTTTAAAAAGACCCGACGGAGCTCATTGCCTTGTTGAATTATGCAGAAACGGGCATCATGAAGGTCTCGTCATTTATTTTGTTGGAAAGGGGAGAAATTGTGCTTTACAATGGTATTAACATTACAGTTGATCTGGAAGTATTACGTTTTTGGGGGCGATAAAATAAGGTCAATTGTATGGACCACGGCGATGTATTAAAGTGAGTGAGTTTACGTTATCTGGCGTACAATGAGATTTCACCAAATATTTATTACTGGGCGTTACAGGAAAGCCCCACACAAACCGCCAACATAGATTTGAACTAACCTGTTCTTGGCGATACTTTCTTCGTTCTTGATTCAGTAAAAAGTATCTTGGAAATGTTAGTTTCCAGTTCATCAAACCAAGTTGTATTTCTACAGCACATTTCAGACATGGAATGTAACACAATGTGCTTCACTGGGGGGTGAAAACCTATGAAAATAAAAACAATTATTTACTACACAAACATAAGCGGGTTAAAAACAAAATAACAAAAATGGAATGACTAAAAAACACAAAGGAAAAGCAAAGTTTAAAAGATGTTTTAAGATCTCCTTTAAATATGTCCACACTTGTGGGACGCCTCAGGTTCTCTGGCAGGCTATTCCAGAGGCTGGGGGCATAACTAAAGGCTGCCTCTCTATGTCTCTTGGTCCTAGCCTTTTTATTTATTTGTTAACCTTTATTTAACTAGGCAAGTCAGTTAAGAACAAATTCTTATTTACAATGGCTGCCTACCCCGGCCAAACCCTAACACGGACGATGCTGGGCCTATTGTGCGCCGCCCTTTGGGACTGCCAATCACAGCTGGTTGGGATTCAGCCTGGAATCGAATTGAACCATTGGGGTGCACAATCGTGGATTATTTTAAAAACTAATAGAAGAATCTTAAAACTCACAGGCAGCTGGTGCAGAGACCTTAAAACGGGTGTAATTTGTGCTCTCCATCTGGTCTTGGTCAGTACCCGTGCTGCAGCATTCTGTATGTTTTGCAGTTGACCAATGGCTTCCTTAGTTAGACCAGACAGGAGAGCATTACAGTAGTCAAGCATGCTTGTAATAAAAGCATGGATGAGTTTCTCTGTATCAGCCTGAGATTGCCACGGTGCGGCCGTTTCTATGTTCCTCAGGGGGTAAAAATATATTTAGTTTACATTCCTAATGTGTGGTTTAAAATTGAGTTCAGGATCTAAAATAACAGGTTTTAACCTGATGTTTTATCTTTATTGCCCGCAAATAAAAATGTGCGGCCAGGTTCTCTCTGTGCTTTGGTTCTAATTAGGGATACACTAGTTCTAACTAGGGATACACTTACTGTGTGGTCTTATTCTCTCCCTTTTCACAATAGAAGCCTGAAACAACTTTCTAAAGACTGTTGACATCTAGTGGAAGCCTTAGGGAGTGCAATCTGGCCCCATTTACACTGGATATTGGATAGGCAATCACATGAAAAACTACAATCCTCAGATTTCCCACTTCCTGGTTGGATTTTTCAGTTATACTCACATACATCATTCAAACAGTTTTAGAAACCTCAGTGTTTTCTATCCAAAATAATATGCATATCCTAGCTTCTGGGCCTGAGTAACAGGCAGTTTACTCTGGGCACGCTTTTCATCCGGACGTGAAAATACTGCCCCCTAGCCCAAAGAGGTTAACGCCCCGATGTGCAAAAACGATGTAAAAAATGACGGGCATACCTATATAAGGTAGGTAAATGACGGCAAGTAAAATTTTGCAATATACGTGCAACACAGCATTCTTAAACTAGCCCATGTCTGCCGTGTGGATCAATTAGTCATTTGAAAGTGTAGCAAAATGTCAGCGAGACAACTCAAAGGCTAAATCCATTAAAGCCAAGAAAATGGAATTCATTGCCCTTGACAATAAACCGTTCTCTGTGGGAGATGTTGGCTTTCGCCAACTGGTTGTGCACCAGTACACACTACGAAGTGTGCTATTTAAAAAAAAGATGTTTCCCTACTGGAGTTACACAGTATTGGCGTCACTGCTATTAGCTTCACAACATGCATACTATGGAACGCCGTTTGGGTCTGCGTGTCAGAGACAGTAGCACTGTCAAAGCTGTACAAAAAAAGTCTGCAAACACCGGCCACAAACGGTGTGTTTACAATACCGCGTTGGTAATAAAGCATTATTTGTTCGACCGCAACTTCTGGGTTAGCTAGCTTTAGCTTGGTACCTAGCTAGCACCAATACAACCAGCCTGAAAACAATGACCAGTGGAACCTGCAGTCATTTTCATTATTCTTAGCAATGATTTAGGAATCCTTGTGAGAAAGTTTTTAGCTAGGTTGCCACTTGTTGTTCACCTATTGAAATTTAACTTCAGTTAATGAAAATAAATAGCTAGTCAGCAACTTAACTCTGTTGCCCAAAGCTAAAGTTATAAGCAGCCAGCTAGCTTCATCTGGCTAGTGAGGTTCGACCGCACCGGGTTATGTGTTTTGAAGCTAGCCACAGTAAGGATTAGGCACAATAGTGGAATTTGCGCTTTGCCTTCAAAATAAAATTGTCATTGACAGTAATGCAAATTAATACAAATATTAGAATTATGCTATACTTTTATTTTAAAGGCTAATCCTTATTGTGGCTAGCTTTACATAGATGGGTCCGACCACCAACTGTCTTATAAATTAGGGTTATTTTAGATGATGGCACCTAGCTATATAGTTAGCTAGCTAACTATAGCTACTGAAACAGATGTTGTGTTATTTGACACATCAAATAGTGCTATTTGACGTATCTTTTTTGACATGCAAAGATCCAAACGGCGTTCCATAGAAATCCTGGTTGAGAATGAAAATACTGAACAAATGAACGAAGCAGCACAGCAAGTAAGTGAAAGAAATAGGTTTTGATTAGGTTTTACTGGTAATGGGGACATGTAAATACCAACAAAATAACTTTTTAGTGTGTGTAACCTTTATTTAACTAGACAAGTCAGTTAAGAACAAATTCTTTTTTACAATGACGGACAACGCTGAGCCAATTGTGCGCCGCACTATGGGACTCCCAATCACTGCCGGATGTGATACAGCCTGGATTCTAACCAGAGACTGTAGTGATGCCTCTTGCACTGAGATGCAATGCCTTAGACTGCTGTGTGTGTGTGCTAACTATTTAACTGTACTAGAATGCTTAAAAGGCCGCTAAAATTGTATATATCGGTTATCGGTATCTTTCTTTTGTTTTGGCAAGGAAAATATTGAGTATCGGCCAAAAATGTAATACCGGTGCGTCACTAGTTCTAACAATGCGTACCTCAGTTTTGTCTCGATTTAGCTTGAGGAAGTTGAGCCATCCAATTATTTTAAATCATTAATACAGTCTAATAATTTATCCGTGGAGCAAAAATCCTCTGGTGACACAAAGGGAAAGTTGTGTATTGTCTGCGTAGCAGTGAAAATCAATGCTGTGCTTTCTGACAACGCTGCCAAGGGGTAACCAAAAAACAAACGCAACATGCCCTTTTTTCTTACGTGGCCCTTTTCAACTTTACTGGAGCTATGGAATCAATGGTTGTCTTTTAATTTGCTATTCAAGTTATCAACTAAATCATCACAAGGAAAGCAGACTAGGTTTTGGAGTATTGTTCATAAACTCAATCAAATCTGTAGCAACTTCAGAGGTAAGATAGCATTTCTTAATGCATTCATTATTACCCTGTGCTATGGGCATCAAGGTAGTAAAAAATGCACAGTGGTGATCAGATAAAGCAACATCAACAATAGAGGATATGTCAATAGAAAGCCCCTTGGTAATAACCAGGTCCAGAGTATGGCTGCAGTTATGGATGGGCCCAGTAACATGTTGAATAAAGTCTATAGAGCTCAAAAGATTCATAAATTCAATGGCCTTAGAGTCAGTCACTTGGTCAACATGAATATTAAAATCACCCAACACAATGATTTTATCATAGTTCTCAAGGACAGTAGACAATAGTTCAGATAGATCAATAAAAAAAGTGGGGCAGTGCTTTGGTGGCGTATGCAGGGTTTGTCCAGCGCTGGTGGCTGACATTTAAACAGTATAGCATGATGCTCAAAAGACCCAAAGTCGCCAAATTCAATGTCCTTAGAGCTGAGAAAATTTTCTGATAGAGTATGATTTTTTTGTTCAACAAGGCAAGTCGGTTAAGAAAAAGTTCTTATTTACAATGACGGCCTACGCTGGGCCAATTGTGCGCCAATCATGGCCAGTTGTGATACAGTCTCGATTCGAACCAGGGTGTCTGTAGATGCAGTGCCTTAGACCACTGCACCACTGAAGCTGAAGACTCACATCTCCCTGACTATCTTTCAGCACCAGCTGTCAGAGCAGCTTACAGATCACTGCACCTGTACATAGCCCATCTGTAAACAGCCCATCTATCTATCTACCTACCTCATCCCCATACTGGTATTTATTTATTTATTTTGCTCCTTTGCACCCCAGTATCTCTACCTGCACATTCATCTTCTGCCAATCTACCATTCCAGTGTTTAATTGCTATATTGTAATTACTTTACCACCATGGCCTATTTATTTCCTTAACTTACCTCATTTGCACTCACTGTATATAGACTTTTTTGTTTTATTTTGTTCTACTGTATTATTGACTGTATGTTTTGTTTATTCCATGTGTAACTCTGTTGTTGTATGTGTCGAATTGCTACGCTTTATCTTGGCCAGGTCGCAGTTGCAAATGAGAACTTGTTCTCAACTAGCCTACCTGGTTAAATAAAGGTGAAATAAGTAAAACTCAGGAGCCCTATGAAAAGTTGGAGTCCAGCGCGGCACCACAGTCTGAAGACAACCACATTTCAATGAGAAACATGCAATCAACTTTGCGCTCAGTAATGAAGTCATTCACGAGAAAGAGGATCTAGTAAAACTACACAATTTTACGGCCTACCCTGGCCGACACTGGGCCAATTATGCGCCGCCCTATGGCACTCCCAATTACGGCCGGATGTGATGCAGCCTGGATTCAAACCAGGTACTGCAGTGACACCTCTTGCACTAAGATGCAGTGCCTTAGACCACTGCGCCACTCAGGAACCCAATCTATCAGAATGGTAGATGACAGTTTGAATAAATTCGCTAGAAGGCGGAGTTAAAGGAACATAAGGTTACTAACAATAACCATAGTGCCATTTCTATAGGAGTTGATGTTGTTTCCAAGTCCTCTGTTGCTTATTCTGACAGGGAGAACTGGAGAATTACCAGAACCGGTCTGTCAGTCTAAAATAGTTTGCAATGTTGCTGGAAATAATCCTGGAACCACTGCGGCTAGGGTGAATCCCATCTCTTTTAAAAAGAGCTGGTTGCTCCCACAGCAAATCAAAGTTGTCACAAAAAGAGACTCCTGTCATTGCAAAGTTTCTTTGGTTACTTGTTTAGGACAAAGAGTCGGCTGAAACATTCTGAACCCTTCTGGTAGCATGGGAGGGGGCCAGAGAAAAGTATTCCCTTCCCTGTGCTAGCGAGGGTCTTTAAAAAACAAATGTAGTCCTACCTCAGATCACCTAAAATGAAGGTTGTTAAAACCTACGTAAGTGACAGTGTCAATATTGGAGTATTTGGCCAGAACCGGGATCCTGGGTCACCATCAAGCTGCCCACAATGGTGGTCATGATGGAATCTGATGGGGAAATGACCTTGGTGCTGTGGGTGCCTGCTGGCTATTGGTATACACCCAGGATCCGTGCTGACTCCTGGGGCTGGTAGGTCTGTCTCAGGCAGGGCAAAGCAGTTTGATAGATGGATTGGATCTTCTCGAATAGATGGGTGCCCAGACTGCCTTCGTGATCTCCTACGCCTTGCGAGTGTCCAGTCTCCCGTGGGCCCCAGAGTTGAGCTTCACATCTGTCCGTTTGATTGGGACGGGTCACCACTGCCCGACTCAGACAGCTTTCTTTGTAGGAGGCATTTCAAACTGAGAAAGCAGGTTTTCCTATTCTCGCAGCCGAGCTAACAGCCGGAGGATCTCTAAGCTAAGATGCTTGATGATGAGATGGTTTCCAATATCGTTATAGCAGCTTTGGTTTTTATCTGTGTTTCTCTGTGACGCTTCCAGCTAATAATGTGCTGAAGTGCTTGGCCCACCTTGCTTCCTCCCTCGTAGACTTATCCCTAATTAGGAATGAGTGGGCAGGTGAAATCCATGTGGTGGAGGAGCCCTAGTGATCACGTGTCCAACCATGTCTAATCAATGATTACTTTAAGGGATGGATAAAGGAAGGATGCACTTAACCTTTTTTGGTTGCCAGCCACCATAAAATAAAAATATGCACCGGTTGTTAGACAATGGCACAAGACGAGCGCAATTTTTCTAAATTCTTCCAAATACTCTTTCAACAGGCTGGCTCTCAGCCCAAGTACCCTGCCACAAACCTGGCCCTACAGAACTTTGATGCCACCTACAGCTTACAGCTGGGAGAGCAGTGGCCCTCTGTCCGCGTCAGCATGCTATGTGAGCCGAAGTACGGGGCCCTGGTAAACAATTTCTCCACCACAGAAGGGGTCATTGCAGACCTGCAGTCCCAGGGATGTAGAGACTTTGTCTGCCAACCAGTTGGTGTAGGAGCTCTGGAGAGACTGCAGGCGCCTGGATTTCCTCTCCACGATAACCCTTCAACCCTCGAGTCTGTTGGTGTCAGTCAAGATGTGGCTCCTCCTCGCCTCCGCACCAATATCAAGTGCTTTGTTTTCCCCGGGGGAGATATCTCCAGATTCAAGCCTTCTAGGTGAGATTTGCGTCGCTTCTTTTACAGACACATGAGAAGAAAAGGATGAAATCTGGGCTTCAGTCTGTTTCATCAGCACAATTTACTGTAGCTACATATCTCCTATATTGTGATATTGTTTGATTGCCAAGTTGTATGATTTAAAAATTCCCATTCTCCTCCTAGACCCGACTTGTATGGGATGCTTGGGTACTACCTCATGGATGCGGCGTCCATTTTGCCTGCCCTGGCCCTGGATGTCCAGGAAGGACACTCTGTGCTGGACGTCTGTGCCGCCCCAGGGGGAAAGACCCTGGCCCTGCTCCAGACACAGGCCATCCGTAAGACGGTCTAGCAGATATGATGCATACACATTGTTGAAGTTCTATCTAATTCACAGACTGGTAAAGCTTATTTATTTTTTTATTTTTTTACAGTTCTCTTTAAGTTTGCATTGATCTGGTATTTATTTGTAATGACATGTGTTTTTCAGGATTTCTGTGTGTCAATGACATCTCAGTGTCTCGTACCTACCGCCTCCAGCGGGTCCTCAACAGCTACGTACCGAAAGAGCTGTTGACAGAAGAAAGAATGCGCATTACTTCCTTTGACGGCAGGAAATGGGGAGAAATCGAAAGGGACACCTTTGACAGAGTAAGTACTGAGATTATTTCACATTACTTGGTTTAATAAAAAATTCAGAATGTAAGTACTGAGATTATTTGACCAACATTTGTTGCTTTTATAAAATATTTTAAAATGTAAGACATTATTGGGCCTTTCCATTAAAAGGACCCATAAACTATGATGTATACATTTGGGAAATTAAGCTATATATACATTTTAAACTATTTTCTATCCTAAATATTAGGAATAATCTAAGGCTTTGATTTCTGGGCAAATAGATGGAAATGGGGTCTTGGAAAACATCTACCAGAAAAGTTCTGAAAAGGTTTAAAACACTGTAATGTTGGAGTAAAGACCCCTGCCAACTAATATCAACACTTATATTTACACTGAACAAAAATATAAACACAACATGTAAAGTGTTGATTCCGTGTTTAATGAGCTGAAATTAAAGATACCAGAAATTTTACCTATGCGCAAAAAGCTTATTTCTGTAAATGTTTTTTCGCAAAAAAATGTACACCCCTGTTAGTGAGCATTTCTCTTTTGCCAAGATAATCTATCCACCTGACAGGTGTGGCATATCAAGAAGCTGATGAAACGGCGTGATCATTGCACAGGTTTGTCTTGTGCTGGGGAGAATAAAAGGCCACTCTAAAATGTGAAGATTTGTCACACAACACAATGCCACAGAGGGAGAGGGAAAGTGCAATTGGCATGCTGTCTGAAAGAATGTCCACCGGAGCTGTTGCCAGATAATTTTGTTAATTTATCTACCATAATCCCCCTCCGTCGATTTAGAGCATTTTGCAGTACGTCCAACCCGGCCTCACAACCGCAGACCACGTGTCACCACGGCAGGACCTCCACACCTGGCTTCTTCACCGGCGGGATCGTCTGAGTGGGCAAATGCTCACCTTTGATGGCCACTGGCACACTGGAGAAGTGTGATCTTCATGGATGAATCCCGGTTTCAACTGATCTAGGCAGATGGCAGACAGCTTGTATGGCGTCATGTGGGCGAGCGATTTGCTAATGTCAAGGTTGTGAACAGAATGGATTTATGCTATGGGCAGGCATAAGCTACTGACAAAAAAACACAATTGCATTTTATCTATGGCAATTTGAATGCACAGAGATACCGTAGATGAGATCCTGAGGCCCATTATCGTGCCGTTCATCCACCGCCATCACCTCATGTTTCAGCATGATAATGCACCGCCCCATGTTGCAAGGATCTGTACACAATTCCTGGAAGTTGAAAATGACCTGCATACTCGCCAGACATGTCACCCATTGAGCATGTTTGGGATTCTCTGGATCGACGTGTACGTGTTTCAGTTCACGCCAATATCCAGTAACTTCACACAGTCATTGAAGGGGTGTGGGACAACATTCCACAGCCCACAATCAACAGCCTGATCAACTTTATGTGAAGGAGATGTGTCCCGCTGCATGAGGCAAATGGTGGTCACACCACATACAAACTTTTACAAATGAAATAAAAATGATGTGACTAACAGATTTTTGTTCAGTGTAGTTTCGGAGAAATGATTTGCCTTGTAAGTTAAAGAAACATTACCCTGTGCCATGAAATTCTTTAAGATATTTTCTCATTTCTCTTCCTCGTGATATTGAAAGTTCACAGAAGTAACACATAAAGGTAGACCTACCAATTAGTTCATGTTTTTACTGATATCAATTTGGTTTGATTTATTAAGTGATTAAAACTCAATTATGTTACCACATTGTTAAAAGACTTTCTGAAAAATCACTCATGGAATTACTGCAATTGAATTGACTACAATGGGAAATGATAGTAGTCACAAACCAGTTGTGTAACCTGCTACAGTTCTCCCTTCCACTGGCATACTGTTATGTTCAGCTCATAACTTTTCTTTTTCTCATATGGTGGTCAAAGCAAGTGAAAATAGTCTTGACTATCTCTCTCACACATACGCATGAGCCCCTTCTCTTTCCATCTACTGTAACCAGCATTTTTACCCACTGCACACTGGACGTTGAAATTTGGTCAAGGCGGCCTGGCCTTGATTGCAACTTCCATAGACGTGTTTTTTTTTTGTGTGTTTTTTTACTGTCCGGGCTGGCCTTAATTTGACCCAAACATAGACGTCCATGGTTGGTTCAGATTGGGTCCACCCAATCTGAACCAATCTTTTTTTTTTTATTTAGTATAATAATTGTCAGCAAACATGACTTTGGATGTCCAGGAAGGACACTCTGTGCTGGACGTCTGTACCGCCAAGACCCTGGCCCTGCTCTAGCAGATATGATTAGAGGTTGACCGATTAATAGGAATGGCCGATTAATTAGGGCCGATTTAAAGTTTTCATAACAATTGGAAATCTGTATTTTTGAGCGCGGATTTTGTTGTTTTTTTACATTTAAATTTATTTATTATTTTTACACCTTTATTTAACTAGGCAAGTCACTTAAGAACACGCTCTTATTTTCAATGACGGCCTAGGAACAGTGGGTTAACTTCCTTGTTCAGGGGCAGAACGACAGATTTTTACCTTGTCCGCTCAGGGATTCAATCTTGCAACCTTATGGTTAACTAGTCCAGCGCTCTAATCACCTGATTACATTGCACTCCACGAGGAGCCTGCCTGTTACGCAAATGCAGAAGAAGCCAAGCTAAGTTGCTAGCTAGCATTAAACTTCTCTTATAAAAACAATCAATCAATCATAATCACTAGTTAACTACACATGGTTGATGATATTACGAGTTTATCTAGCGTGTCCTGCGTTGCATATAATCGATGCAACGCTGGGGGATGATTTAACAAAAGCGTATTTGTGAAAAAAGCACAATCGTTGGACGACTGTACCTAACCATAAACACCAATGCCTTTCCTAAAATCAATACATAGAAGTATATATTTTTAAACCTGCATATTTAGCTAAAAGAAATCCAGGTTAGCAGGCAATATTAACCAGGTGAAATTGTCACTTCTCTTGCGTTCATTGCATGCAGAGTTAGGGTATATGCAACAGTTTGGGCAGCCTGGCTCATTGCGAACTAATTTGCCAGAATATTATGTAATTATGACATAACATTGAAGGCTGTACAATGTAACAGCAATATTTAGACTTAAGGTTGCCACCCATTAGATAAAATACTGAATGGTTCCGTATTTCACTGAAATAATAAAGGTTTTGTTTTCGAAATGATAGTTTCCGGATTCGACCATATTAATGACCAAAGGCTCGTATTTTTGTGTGTTATTATGTTATAATTAAGTCTATGATTTGATATTTGATAGAGCAGTCTGACTGAGCGATGATAGGCAGCAGCAGGCTCGAAAGCATTCATTCAAAGAGCACTTTCGTGCGTTTTGCCAGCAGCTCTTCGCAAGCACAGCGCTGTTTATGACTTCAAGCCTATCAGCCTAATGGCTGGTGTAACCAATGTGAAATGGCTAGCCAGTTAGCGGGGTGCGTGCTAATAGCGTTTCAATCGGTGATGTCACTCGCTCTGAGACTTGGAGTAGTTGTTCCCCAAGGGCCTCTGCTTTTGTGGAGCGATAGGTAACGCTGCTTTGAGTGTGGCTGTTGTTGATGTGTTCCTGGTTCGAGCCCAGGTAGGGGCGAGGAGAGGGACGGAAGCTTTTACACTGGCAATACTAAAGTGCCTATAAGTACATCCAATAGTCAAAGGTTAATGAAATACAAATGGTATAGAGAGAAATAGTCCTATAAATATTATATTAACTACAACCTAAAACCTCTTACCTTGAATATTGAAGTCTCATGTTAAAAGGAACCACCAACTTTCATATGTTCTCATGTTCTGAGCAGGGTACTTAAACGTTAGCTTTTTTACATGGCACATATTGCACTTTTACTTTCTTCTCCAACACTTGTTTTTGCATTATTTAAACCAAATTGAACATGTTTCATTATTTATTTGAGGCTAAATTGATTTTTATTTATGTATTATACTAAGTTAAAATAAGTGTTCATTCAGTATTGTTGTAATTGTCATTATTACAGATACATTTTTTGATAATCGGCCGATTAATCGGTATCGGCTTTTTTGGTCCTCCAATAATCGGTATCGGCTTTTTTGGTCCTCCAATAATCGGTATCGGCGTTGACAAATCATAATCGGTCGACCTCTAGATATGATGCACACACCACCCGAGATCAAGTTAAATAAACAAACATACATGGTTCAAAATATATCAAAGCAACACATCACAAAGTGTTTCAGCTGCAAGAAGCTTTGGTTCAAAGTGTCTTCTTAGCTCCATGAATGCGAGCGGTAGAATGCTCCATATAAATTGCAACCCCCAAAAAATTGGGGTCCGTTGACAGGAAGACCAAGAGTTACCTCTGCTGCAGAGGATACGTTCATTGGTTAATTGCACAACAGATTGGAGCCCATATAAATGCTTCAGAGTTCAAGTAACAGACACATCTCAACATCAACTGTTCAGACGAGACTGCATGAATCAGGCCTTCATGGTTGAATTGCTGCAAAGAAACCACTACTAAAGGACACCAATAAGAAGAAGAGACTTGCTTGGGCCAAGAAACACGAACAATGGATATTAGACTGGTGGAAATCGGTTATTTTGGTCTGATGAGTCCAAATTTGAGATTTTTGGTTACAGCTGCCGTGTCTTTGTGACGCAGAGTAGGTGAACGGATTATCTCCGCATGTGTGGTTCCCACCATGACGCATAGAGAAGAAGGTGTGGGGTTGCTTTGCTGGTGACAATGTCAGTGATTTATTTAGAATTCAAGGAACACTTAACCAGCATGGCTTCCACAGCATTCTGCAGTGATATGCCATCCCATCTGGTTTTCAATTAGTAGGACTATCATTTGTTTTTCAACAGGACAATGACCCAACACACCTCCAGACTGTGTAAGGGATAATTGACCAAGGAGAGTGATGGAGTGCTGAATCAGATGGCCTCCACAATCACCCGACCTCAGCGCAATTTACATGGTTTGGGATAAGTTGGACCGCAGAGTGAAGGAATAGCGGTCAACAAGTGCTCAGCATATATGGGAACTCCTTCAAAACTGTTGGACAAGCATTTCTCATTAAGCTGGTTGAGAAAATGCCAAGAGTGTGCAAAGCTGTTTTCAAGGCAAAGGGTGGCTACTTTGAAGAATCTAAAATATATTTTGATTTAACACTTTTTTGGTTACCACATGATACCAGATGTGTTATTTCATAGTTTTGATGTCTTGACAATTATTCTACAATGTAGACAATAGTAAAAAAAAAACAACAAAAAAACATTGAATGAGTAGATGTGTCCAAACTTGATTGGTACTGTGTATATGTACACAAGTATGTGGACACCCCTTCAAATTTGTGATTTCTGAATATAGGATATCTCAATACTTTGAATGTATGCAAAAGTTATTGAGATTTTTTAAATAGTATTTGAACCCAGGTATGCAGTACACTTCTGTACTGTACAGTAGAGTTCAGTAAAGTACACAGTAGAGCACACTAGAGTTGAGTACGCTATAATGTACTGAACTCTGTGCTGTACTTTTGATGTCCAAATTTGTGAAACATTGACATCTATGATTGGTTCAGATTTTGTCCAGACCAACAAATGTGGTCTTGTTGGCGGTGGACCTCATTGAAATAATAGCCAGTGTGTTGAATATTACCCAAATATGCAAAGGAGGATATTGCATATTTCTGCCTTTTTGTGTACCTATTTAGCATACATCACCATGAAGAGAATGACATTCGTATCCATAATTATGTATTTCTGTGTAGTACAGATCAGGGACACATGATGAAATTCTGTTACCGCAATTCTGTTACTGGGTGTTGATCCACTTCACTTACTGTAGTTCCAGTCAAGGTGTCATGTCATAGCGGACACCCCATTCTTTCTGCAGAGATCGTTGAATTTGATTTCGGAGCTGATATTTAAGAGTTTAAGGGAAAAAATCGGGAGTCTCCGTTACTATGGAATTGCCCCACTGCTATTAGCTTATCCCAATTCTACAGGGCTCTTAGGTTTGTTAGACTGATGTCCTTTTTCTCTCCAGGTCCTTGTTGATGTTCCCTGCACCACAGACAGACACTCTGTCATGGAGGATGAGAACAACATTTTCAAAAGGGCCAGGACAAAGGAGAGACAGAGGCTGCCCCAGCTGCAGACAGAACTCCTCCTGTAAGTGTTCAGTAACTTATCATGTTACTGTGAAAGCAATAAAATCACATAAAATAAATATATATATATATATATATATAATATATTTTAAGTTAGTATATCGTAATTCTTTGATTGTGTCTATTCATTGCATCTATGTATGGGTAGTTTTGTATCTTGGCGGTCCTATTTTGATCATACGATATCTGATAATAATTTCAGTTAATATCTCTCCCTGTTCCTCTTCCACCAGTGCTGGTATTGAGGCGGTTCGTCCGGGGGGACAGGTGCTCTACTCCACCTGCTCCCTGTCCCAGCTGCAGAACGAGTATGTGGTGGAGCGGGCCATGCACCTGGCCCGGGAGGAACACGGCATCAGCCTACAAGTAGTCGACCTTCGACCCATCACACGCCTCTTTAAGGAAACTTTCCACTTCGCCCCCGACCCCCACTTGGGACAGCTGGTCCTTCCTCACCTCACCGCTAACTTTGGGCCCATCTACATGTGCAAGCTACAGAGGTTAAGCTAGAACTGATGGACATGAATTGAATTCCCTTCAATACAACTTTATTTATCCCTTCAGGGGCAACCTGATTTAATCGGTCATAACATCTGACTTTCCGTATTTATGTATTCATGTGAAGCACTGCAAATAAATACATTGATTAATGGACTAAACAAATGTATAACTGTTTCAACATTCAATTTTCAGTGGACTTATACATTTTTATGCAGTGCTGCTTTTGGCCTCTAGTTGGCAGTATTAGACAGTTATATAAGTCGGTGCTCTCATTGTATCAAAATAAGAGGGGTCGAAATTACTGGACCCATGAGGATCAACTCAACCTTCACTCAAAATATTGCTCTGTCCCACTGTTGTTATAGATAGAATGGTTGAAAAGAAGAAAGCTTATTTGGTTCTAGAGCAATCAATTAGATTTTATGAAGCCCTTTTTACATCAGCAGTTGTCACAAAGTGCTATACAAGAAACCCAACCTTAAACCTTAAAAGAGAAAGCAATGCCGTTGCGGAAGCACAGGCCTCCGAACTCTGTTCCCAGAGAGCTACCATCCTGTAGGTTCTCTCCAACCGCAGTTTTAACTAACCTGATTAATTTTATCAACCAGCTGATTATTACAATCAGGTGTGCTAGGTAAGGGTTTGACCGAACACCTACAGGAACAGGGTTGGAGAGCCCTGTTCTAGGTCATTATGCCCAATCACTGAGGTTGAACAAATAAACCAATCCCAGCCACTGAGGTAGAACAAAAAAAACAATTAAAGTCTGTTCGATGTGGTCCCATAGTGACCTTTACAATTTTATCATATCGTTTAAACTTTATTATTTATTTTTTTACATTTAATACCATCATGGACATTTTCATTCAGATTCTAAACATTTTCATAACGAACACTCAAATATTCATTGGCTCTGAGAATCTCTAGGCCTGTTACAACGTTTGAATTCTCTCAATTTCCTATTTGATGTCACTTAAATGCAGCCTGCAATGTCTTTCTTATATCTAACGTGAATGCAAAGGTATAGTACCTCCTCACATCACACCGCCGATGACCTTCTCTGTTGTTGCATTGGCCGGGCAATGTAGCATGAACGAGGTGTGCGCACGGCTAACGAGCGAGCGCCGCCGAGTGTCATCGACTTCCCGCTGCCATTAAGCGGCTCGCGAGTGGCGCCACCGAGGGAGAGGAGAGGCTGTTTGCTCGGCGGCTCCCAGATGAACATTAAGGACGCAAGAGCGATGCCAAAATGGGATCTCTCACCTCCTTTTCCCCTTCGCCTTTTTATTCCACAGATGAGTGCAGATAATTTCACTGGCCGATTGTGAGTGATTACTGTATTACCGCGGTAACAGAGGATGTATCGGCGAATGCAAAGGGAATTAATGAGACATAAAAACTATTTCTGTATTGACTGCTTCCGTCGGCGGCCCAGGACGCCGCCCCCGCATCTTGTGATTACCTAAACGTATTGTAAATATGTGTTTCCTATGGGTTTTTACATAAATTTACATGTTTTAACACTCAGGGGATGAAAGACTATTAGGGATGAGTTACTCCTCTCTTCTCCCCCCTTCTCTTTCTACTGGGCCGTTCATTATTGAATTAGCCAATGGTGTTCCTTTGCTGTAGGCCTATGTGTCGAGAGAGGTAGACTACATCAGTGGTTCCCAACGCTGGTCCTCCAGTACCCCCTAACAGATCACATTTTTATCGTAGCCCTGGACAAGCACACATTCATTCAACTTGTCAACTAATCATCAAGCCCTCAATGAGTTGAATGAGGTGTGTTTGGCCAGGGATACAATGTAAATGTGTACTGTTAGGGGGTACTGGAGGACCAGGGTTGGGAAACACTGGTCTATATCATGAGGTTTCTGTGTGTGTGTTTCTGTTTATGAGAGAGGGGTAGTGAGTGAGAGAGACCGAGGGGAAGATTTAGAGTAAAACCAAGATAAGTGAATGAGTGTTGGGAGTTTTGTGTCCACAGAAGACAGCATATGATGTGGTATGATATCAGCACACAATGTAATAACAGTTTGGGGTGAACGATTGCGGTTTAGAGTGGAGCAGAAACCTTTGGGATATAGGCCTGGTTAATCAGCTATGTAGTTTATATAACCCTCAGAATGGACGTCAGGGCAACCCCCCCCCCCCCCCCCCCAAAAAAAAAAACCCGTTATGATTGGCCTTGGTCGCAGGATCACATATGTGTTCATGTAGATGCTTCTGCTGGGTGTCTAGGCCCACAGGCGAGGATCAGACGTCCGGCCCTGTCCGCTGTGAGTGAGAGAATCTCACCAGAGGGTGAGAGTCTTTGTTCCAGATGCACCGTGGATAGTGGGCCCAGCAGGAAACCAACACGCCACAGCTCTCAAACACTACTCATGGCCTCCCCTTCGCACTACTTTGTCATTCCACTTTTTTCAAAAAGCTTTATTAGGTATCAACTGACTTGACTGATCTCTCGCAGGCTCTACGGTAAATGTTGGATGAATTGCCAAAACTATCCCAACACTTGCCTTCTCTTGCCTCAAGCAGGTATCTTCCCAACACGACCTTGTCTTTTTATTGTCGTCGAAAAAAGCTGTCACGTTATTAACTGACGATACAAATTTGTACACTACGGTAGGCAACGCAAGGATTCGATGGAAAATCAGAGCAATATCAAAATGATTGTGTAGTGCGTGATACTTTTGGGAGTATCTGATGTGCAAGTGTTCCTGCCTGATAGCATCTCAGGGACAGGCGATGCACTGCGTCCACTGGCCTTGGCCAGGCCACTAGAAAAGAGGGGTGTTTCTCTCTCTAAAAGGATTAGCCTGGGACGAGATTGCAGGGAGAGTGTTTAAAAAAAATGTTTTAAAAGGGGGCAAGAATAGAAAGGGAGATCAAGTGGAACTAAAGAAGCGTGTCCCGGGCTGCAGAGTTCAACCACCTGTTGTCCTCTTCTGGCCATCACTCTTTCTCTTTGTCCTCTGTTTCTAGATCTTGTCTCTTCCCCCCTCTCTTCTCTTTATCGGGAACTTTCTCCTCAACAAACATGTGGAAAGGCGATGCATTTATTCTGAGCACGGTCTTGCTTGAAAGATTCATAGTACAAGGATGGGTAGTCTTCAAACTTCTAATGCTTCAATGTTTGAAAGCCTGTTGAACATCAGAGTTGTGTGTGTGTGTGTGTGTGTGTGTGTCACTAAGCTCCCGGTGGTTTCCAGGAGCACTTTGATGTGTATCTGGGCAATGCGCTATTAGAGGGATTTCCCTGGGTTGACAGCTCAGAGAATATGTGGCTAAATTGCGATGCCAGCGGGCTAAAAGAATGCTGGAAACAGGATTAGGATCATATTCTGGCAGAGCCTGTCACCTCAATGGGCCTGGGTTTCTTACGTTCGCACTTTTCATTCTCTGCGTGGTTAAAACCTTTAAGAGAACCACAGAGGCGGGTGAGAAAAAAACTGATTGAATACACTGGGATTTTTGTGCAGGAGGGCTCGCTGCCGTGGTCGTGTCAGAAAAATTAAAGGGCCAGGGTGCATTTTTCTTCTCGAAAATAACGTTTCTGGCAAACATCCTTTTTTTCTGAAGGAATCAGCAATCTTTAAGTTCAGCTGCATCAACAGTATTCCCACTATCGGCTACTTGTTAAATTATTCTTGGACATTGTCGGGCCCTTAAATGTTTCAGCTTTGATATCAACAGCTTAAATTATTTCCTTCAGTAGCAAAGAAAGCAATGTGTAGCTATTTGGTAAATATGTAAGTATACAAATCAAATGTTATTTGTCACATGCTTTGCAAACAATAGGTGTGGACATACTTACGGGCCCTTACCAACAATAAAGAGAGAATGAAAATAGAGAAATATTAGAGAAGTAATAATAATAAAAGTAATATTAAATACACAATGAGTAACGAGAACTTGCACGTGAGGTACCATTACCAAGTCGATGTGCAGAGGTACGAGGTAATTGATAGAGGTACTTTTGGTCATGTAGTGTATGTGGACACCTGCTCATCGAACATCTCATTCCAAAATCATGGGCGTTGATATGGAGTTGGTCCCCCTTTGCTGCTATAACAGCCTCCACTCTTCTGGGAAGGCTTTCCACCAGATGTTGTAACATTGCTGTGGGTACTTTCTTCCATTCAGCCACAAGAGCATTATGTTGGGCGATTAGGCCTGGCTCGCAGTTGGCATCCCAAAGATGTTCGATGGTGTTGAGGTCAGGGCTCTGTGCAGGCCGGTCAAGTTCTTCCACACCGATCTCTACAAACCATTTGTGTATGGACCTTGCTTTGTAAAGAAAGGGCCTTCCCAAAACTGGAAGCACAGAATTGTCTAGAATGTCATTGTATGCTGTAGCATTAAGATCTAGAAGGGCAGAAATTTGACAAACTGACTTGTTGGAAAGGTGGCATCCTATGACGGTGGCACGTTGAAAGTCACCTTCAGTAAGGCCATTCTACTGCCAATGTCTGCCTATGGACATTGCATGGCTATGAGCTCAATTTTATTTTGAGACCTGTCAGCAACGGGTGTGACTGAAATAGCCAAATCCACTCATTTTGAAGGGGTGTCCACATACACACACACACACACACACAAGCATGTATAGTGCATGTACATATAACTAGGAATGAAGTGACCGTTGATAAACAGTAGCAGCAGCGTGTGTGATGAGTCCAAAAATGGTCAATGCAGATAGTCTGTGAAGCTACAGTATCTATTTAACTATTTTGCAGTTTTATGGCTTGGGCGTAGAAGCTGTTCAGAGTCCTCTTGGTTCCAGACTTGGTGCATCGATACCGCTTGCCGTGTGGTAGCAGAGAGAACAGTTTGTCTTGGGTGGCTGGAGTCTTTTGACAATTATTCGGGCCTTCCTCTGACACCGCCTGGTCTAGAGGTCCTGGATGGCCGGGAGCTCGGCCCCAGTGATGTACTTGGCCCTAAGCACTACCCACTGTAATGCCCTGCAGTCGGATGCCAAGCAGTTGCCATGACAAGCGGTGATGCAGCCAGTCAAAATGCGCTCGTTGGTGCAGCTGTCAAAAAAAATGTATTTTCAGCCTCCTGAGGTGGAAGAGGTGTTGTCATGCCCTCTTCACAACTGTGTTGGTGTGTATGGATCATGATAGATCCTTAGTGATGTGGACCAGGACTGTAAAATAAAGCAGAACCCAAATACTCACTCCAAACAGGCAGTATGTACGCACTTGTCCTGTTTGAACCAGCTCTGCATGATGGTCAACTTTATGTTTTGTGATTTGACCCTCCTTTAGGACCACAGATACGAAATGAAAAAGACCTCGGAACAGCATTTTGACTGGATAAGAGTCCTGTTTGTGTTACTGATGATGAGAGGAGATCTCAACTCAATGATCCAGTGTGCTATGGTATAGAGGTTTATTCCACCTAGATACATTTTTAGATTGATGTCCAGGGATATTGTTGGGATTGGGAGGTAGGCTATTTGGGCAATGTGCAGACTTTCCTCTCGATGTTATAGAGAAGAGCCCCTTATCCTGCATCAAGGGCTGAACATTTGACCCTACGGCATTTCAATCTACACCACATCAATCCCCGTTGGGCCCTCAGGCACCGGTGTGTGTATGTGTGTGTCCAAGCATTTCTGTGTTTGGGGCTGTGATAAAGACCACTTACTAGTGTTTGCCGGTTTAAAATCCCAGGGGTGAAATTGCTAACCCGAATAACAAGGACATTCTGCTTTACGTATCTAGAACCATGTCAGTGTTGTAGCATGGATGCCCTTGGAATAGAGCACAAACGATGTAATAAAACACAGCAAGGTTGAGGTTAGGTGTTACGTTCGCAATGCTAATCTGTGTTGTCGTCCCACGTGTCCCCTTTAAAGGTAGTGTTCGTCTGTAACAACAGAGAAGTACACCGTTGCGCAGTAGGTGATACCTCCTGTGTACATTTTTTTGTTGTTGTATTAACACCAGGAGGGAGGATTTATCTAACGAGGCCAAATCAATTAGCAGTTGAACAATGTCACAGCCCAGGCTCTCGGCATTACAGTTTAGTAGGCAAAGCAAGGCAAAGCAGAGAACGGGGTGGTGGGGAGGATGGCAGTGATCCTAACCTAGAACTCTACCAGAGGCTAGACTGTGTGTGTGTCGTGTATTGTTTGTGTGTGTGGGGGGGGGGGGGGTGTCTTATGCATTTTGACAAACCACGCTGTTTAAGATACAATAGCAGCATAATCACCGCCCCGGGCCGTCATTCTTCAGGATAATGGGCTGCTTATTCATCGGGGATGGCTTATGCCCCCACGTGTTTTTTATTTCTTCCAGATTACCTTGTCTCTCTCTCTCTCTGTGTAATTTTGCCATTCTCCCGTGTATATATATTTTCTGTCTTTTTCTCTTGTTATCCGTCACCCTTGTTTCCCACATTCTCTCTCGTCCTCTAAATGTTTATTTCCCTTCCACACTGCACTCTGTCTTGCCCTATTGCAATATTAATATTAGCCTGTCTTTGACCGTTTCTCTGCCCCCCTGAACTTTATTGTTCAATCCCATGTGCCATTCTTGCTGTATTACAAACTCAACGTTGTAGTGGCAACTATATGTCGTTTATGATCAAAAGTAGAATGAGAAGACTGTTTGCTAATCGTTAGCTGTGGCTAGCTTTGTCATAGGCGAACCAAAACACGTTGAAGGAAGCCTTGTGTATAAAGATCTCCAAGAATTGCTTTATTTTAGGGTTTATTTTGCAACATCACTGTTCGAACCTACATTGTTAAGATAAAAAATAATAATGCCTATGTATTACTCTCTCCGTCATTTTAAATCTACCACTGGACCAATTAGCATGACAGAGACAGCTGGAGAGAAACAGTATAACTTTTAAATATCACAGCCACAATGGAACTCAACTGGAGGAGACACACAGACGACCAGGCGGTATACCTTCGGTAGTCCAGGGAAGAGACGGTAAGGAAATGGCGGGAGCCCATTGATTACAATGTTACAACTGACAACTACAGGAATCCCCAACTCGGGACGGTTTATGATACATTTACAACATGAGAACCTTTACATTTGCCTTACTAGTAAACATTAATAGATAAACTTCTTCTTCTTAATTTACATATTGAAATCATTTACATTGTCAGAGTGGATGGACTTGATGGGATCTCAGCACAGAGAGAACCACAGACACATAATTGAAAGACTGGCCACTCCTCCAAGCGCTTAAAGAGTAACTTCCTGGTACAATAGGAAGTTCTGTATACTACTCCCCCAGCCCTGAAGGACCCCCTATTCAGTTTGTGTAGGGATGTTGTTACCAAGTTACATCAGAAGGGGTCGATGGCGAAAATAGGTGTTAACATGAAATATGCAGGTTCATTTCTCCAGGTGTGTATCTGCTTGTGTGGTATCGTCTTCTTTCGGGGGTGCAGCAGGACACACTGAGTTGAGACACATCGTTTGCTTACCTTTGTGGACGTTTTTTTTTGTTCAGAGCTTTGGATATAAGGGACTCATAAATGGTATACATGTTTGTAATTGCATATGCTTCCCTCCCCTCTGCCCAGAGCAAAATGTAATTAAAAGCGTTGCACATTTAGTCACTGAAATCATTTTCTCATTACCAAGCCAGTCTCCATACAAAGTAGTTTAATACTGGCCATTAAGCTGGTAAATTAGTCACTTCTAATTAAGCAATTGAGGAGAACATGGCTTGAGTTTATATTTATGTATGTGCTTGCCTTTTTTAGAATGTGCTATGTACATACAAGGCCTAATTGAATTGTTAATGGTCCCACGGTACAAGTAGTCTCTCAATGGCACCAAATGCCGGCACAGATTTATTTTTCCCCTTGAAGACTCAAATTCCCTTAAAAGTGCCTCTATTCTGTAAACATTACGTAGCAAAGTATTTTTTTCACCAAGTGCAACACTAGACAGGTAAATAGTCCTAAAGGAAGTGTATTCGCTCAGCTGTGGAGACCCTATGTATAGCCTGGTCGTTCACAATGTCAGGTTTAGAGTCCATTTCCCGTTTCAATGGTGTATTTCCATACAGGATTTGCCTCAGTGTTTTACCCAAAAGGCTCAGACTTTCCTGTTTCCACCTACGTGGACCGGCACCCGTGTCTCACTGGGCCATGGCTCCGGCAGACCTGCTCTCACTTGGGACCACTGTTTTGATTATGCAGAGGTTGTTGATTCTGCGCTTAAAAAGTCCTCACTGTCAGCCCTAGCTACAGAAACACAATTTCCCGACTATAGCATAAGGGTGTACACACTAGTGTAACACTGGTGTTACAGTCAAAAAGCAGCATAAGAGTAAAGACAACCTAAACTCATCAGGTGTTGTTGGTCAAATAAGGATTTTTTTTTTAATGCGTTGCTTTGTTGTGTTTCAATCTGCTGTGTGGGGAGCCCAGAAATTAGGCAACTGTTAAAGCAAGAAGCAGGAGAGAACTCGGTCCAGGGTGAGATAATGTAATTTTGTTTTTCTAAACTCTGGCTACCAATGTCCCGAAACCCTCTTGGTATGGTTCCTATAGGGCTACGGAGGTTACAGACATAGGATGGGTGGGATGTAGTCTTGATACCCCGGCTAGGCCGCACTCAGATCCTCTGGCTCAGTTAGGCAGAGTGTCCAGTCCCAGGGAGGCTGCGTGCTGCTTGGCCCGCATCCGGAGGTTCTCGATGCTGGTGGTCTTGCTGTTGTGGCTGGGGAGGCCTCCAGAGGCCTGGAGCAGGGGACTGTTCCACACCTGCTGGGCCGCGTGGTGGGACAGGGACTGGTAGTATGACTGGCAGGGCAGGGAACCTAGAGGTGCCGAGGACATGTTGACGTTCATGCCCAGGTAGGGCAGGGAGGAGGGGGTACCCATGTCGAAGGAAGGGTAGTGCACCATGTTGTTGGTGGCAGCCATGTGCTGGCGGAACTGCTCCTGCAGGCGGAAGAGGCTGAGCGGGGAGGAGGAGTACGAGTGGCTCTGGGAGATGCCACCACCGACACCAATGGACGAGGGCGTCACAGACGGAGAGACCATGGGGGATTCTGAGTAAAGGAGAAAACGGATAATAGTCAAGAACATTAAAGATGTCCTCCAGGGATTTTTTATTGAACTTTTCCAGTTGAAAAGTGATATCACAATTATAAATGCAGTAAAGCAGGGGTCTTCTACCTTTTCTTTCCCAGAGACCCCCACCAGACAAACCAGAGACCCCCATCATGTAGGAAAACATGTTTTTTCCCACATATCTTGTCTCATCATCCAGTGAATGATAATGGAAAGGACAAATACTCAACATTTTAAAATGAATAGATTTGGTAGTAACTCCAAACTATGGCTGTGACAATTATGGAATTTGGGTTAATGATTGATTTATATGCAAATGGCAACAGTTATTGACATAATTGCCATTTTTTTATAATGCATCTTTGACAGACATATCTAATGAATACAACACAGCTTTGGTGACACCCCCTTTTCAAAAATGAATGGTTTTGTCCACTTAACTTTTGGAAATAAAGTTTATCCCCCTAACTGTGCCATTCTGCTTGTAAAATTCTTAACTTTAAACACTTCATGTAAAAATGTAAAACTGCTATTGGGTAAACTATATCTACTTGAATATGAAGTTGAATCCCCCCTTCTAAAATGTATGCATTATGACGATTATTATACGATAATTGTGCTAGCCCAACTCCAAACACTTGTTCGCTAATAGCAGCTCTTTTTTTTTGCTGGTTTATTTGTTTGTTTTTTGTTTATGTGGATCCCCAGTAGCTTTTGCAGAAGCAGCAGCAACTCTTCCTGGGGTACACAAAAAAAAACACCAAACATGACAAGTAACACAACACTGATACAGGACAGTCATACACATTTTAAATGACGATATACAAACAATATAACCAATTTTTTTTTACAAACAATACAACTAAAAAATACTGTGAATACGCTTCATAACAAGCACAATGTGTTGGCAAAAATGTATGTCCAAGTCAGGAAACCTTTCCAGCAGCCAGTGTCACTTGCCACAACTGATTCTCACAGGTGCTTTTTCAACGCCTATGTCAGATACTCTAGTGAGTGTAATTAGCTCCAATGAGTGTAATTTGCTCAATATTTGAGAAACAAAGTTGACATCATTCGAAAGATGATATTCCCCTCTTTTCTACTGTAGGTATATTTCAAAATTGGTTTTGTCTGTTGTTGCTAGCGATATTCATAAAAACATTGAAACGAAAATGTAAGTGGCACTTTTTTTTACATATTTTTGCGGACTCCCTGTAGGTACCTCAGTGGACCCCCCCCACACACACACAAAAGGGCAAAATAGTGTTGTTGTTTTTAGACACAACTGCAAACTTCAAGGAGCAGGGAATTCAAGGAGTTGGTCCGATGGTGACATTGTAATGTAATCGACCTCCCCCCTTGCTTGAGAAGCAATAGTGAACAAAAGAGGAAAGCCCCCCCCCACTTGTGCCATTTCTTGAGGTTACCTGGACCACTTATTGAGATATGCCTTTTGTTAAGTAAATCAGGTGTTAAATCGGGTGAAAAGGAGACTGGCGTAGGACTTTAAACTAAGTTTCTCTGGCAGGCAGGGATGCAGACCTATGTATAACTTACTAAGAACCAGCAAAGCTGCCGTGCCTCCTCTTAATTTTCCACTATGACTGAAATGAACTGAAGTTGTACGACAATGTAAGCATTTCATATGTTTACTCTTAATTGACTATCCTGAAGGATACCTCTAAATTTGATTTACTTTGTCTGATTTCTAATGCCCCCCCCCCCAGTGAAGCTATGTATATTAGATGCACAAGTGCCAGTCATAATTTAAGACCTTGTCCTTACCAGGTTTGGGACTGAGCCGCTTGCAGGGTGGAGAGACATTGCCTGGCGTCATCGCCCTCTCACTCTTGAGTTCCTCCCTCTGTGGCTTAGACTCCTCCTCCTTATCAGTGGCGTTGTCCTCAGTGGCCGACTCGCAACCTGACTGTTCTGCCGAGGTCACATTTAACTCCATGCTAATTTCTGACACCAACGGACAGGGCGGACCCTCAACCGCCAAGGAGGAAGAGGAGGAGGATGGGGGGAGCTGGTTCTCTGGAGTGATGGTGGTGGGAGAATCCTCCTTGTCACCTCCCTCTCCGTTGGCCTCCTTCTGTTTCTGGAGCTGCTCCTTCTGCAGGCTGCGCTGTTTCTTGCGGAACTTGGCCCTGCGGTTCTTGAACCACACCTGTTTTTAAAATGTGCCAGGTTGGGAGACGGTTAGAAGCATGCTCCCTGGTAATTATAAAAAGGTGCTTGAGAAAGGTGTGTTCTGTGTGTATGTGTGTTTTACTATTTGTCTTTTGAGAACTTGTATAAAAATACAAATAAATTAAATTACCTAAGTAATTTTTCTGGCATTTTTTGCCCAATGTTAAAGATGCTTCAGGATTTATGATTGATCAGATACAATTAATAAATATTTCCTATATATACCAATAGTATTGTGTATTTCAGACTATGGTACTTTGTATTCTGAATTTTGGACCCCCTTTTTGCTATCATTCTTTTTTTACATCTGTTATTAGACAGAAAATGCAAATACATTGTTGAATGATTATGAACATGGTCTTTTGCCTGCTAATGCCTGCAATGCAGTGAAGAAAACGATATGACAACAATAAGGTCTAATGTATCTGGCCCCTCTAACAGTACAACTGGCCCCAGCTACAACTGACCCCCCCCCCCCCCCCTACCCGTTGAAATGGTCTTGAACCGCCACTGACCTGCACGCGGGCCTCGGGGAGGTTAGTGCACATGGCAAGGCGCTCGCGCATCACCACGTCGGGGTAGTGGGTCTTCTGGAAAGTCTTCTCCAAGGCCTCAAGCTGCTGCGCGGTGAACGCGGTGCGGCTTCGGCGCTGTTTGCGATGCTGGGACCCGTAGCGAGCCTCGAGGATGATGTCTTGAAATGTGCAGCCGTTGGAAGAGAAGGGACACGGCAAGTTTAATTAATTGGATAGGGGAAAGTTATAATGAATTGAAAGGTGTGTGTGTGTGTGTGTGTGTGTGTGTGTGTGTGTGTGTGTGTGTGTGTGTGTGTGTGTGTGTGTGTGAGTGTGTAAAAGTATGTTTGTTGGACTCAATTACCAGCAAGTCTCTCAGCTAGGGTGAGCGCGTGCACTGAAGGTCGGTAGTCTGGCGCGTGCTGCGCCTGTTGCGCGGCCTGCTGGTGCAGGTTGTACATGGCGCTCAGGGAGTTCATCGCGTGGAGAGAGTAGCCGTTCACTCCATAGTGCTGCATGATGTCCACTACCTGTGGTAACACACATACATAAATCATGTTAATATTTGCTTGCATGTTTTTATTTGTTTATCTCTAATGACTGATGTCCGGGCTGTTCATATGCTATTTTATGTATGAGTTAACCTACCCATTTTGGATACGCGCGTAATGAACGGTCTAAATCCACTGTTGGATAAAATGATCTGACTCTTTATGATGGGGCGGCAGGGTAGCCTAGTGGTTAGAGCGTTGGACTAGTAACCGGAAGGTTGCGAGTTCAAACCCCCGAGCTGACAAGGTACAAATCTGTCGTTCTGCCCCTGAACAGGCAGTTAACCCACTGTTCCCAGGCCGTCATTGAAAATAAGAATTTGTTCTTAACTGACTTGCCTGGTTAAATAAAGGTAAAATAAAAATAAAATGATATTTTCGATACTGTGTGTAGTTAGGGCCTAGAGTAGACAGTGGGGCACGTTCAATTTATGCATACAGTATTTCATAATTTGATCACCTTGTGAAAAGTTGCAGACCTTTCGTGTTATCTGGTTGGTTGATCCTTGATAAACCATGGCTTAATTTGTTCATGTTAAAATGTGAATGTCGTTTGGCGCTTGTAATATACTAGGCCCAATCATCTTGTATGTCCCTTGAAAGTGTATCTCCTTGGTGGTCATTTGTATCCGATACACATACATTTCCTTTCGCCACAGATGTTAATATCTGGACGTTATCCATTAACATCCAATTATTGCTTGGTTCAAGCCATTAATTATACAAAATTATTTTAATTGGGGTAATTATCACTCGTTCACTTAATGGAGCGTGACGGATGCCTTATAAATTAATTAAATCACTTCATTTCCCGGTGATCGCAGCAAAAGTGCAAATCCCATTTGAAAGCGCTGCATGCTTTGAGAGATCATTGCGTTGATCAAATGCTTTCGGAATGAAATACAGATGTAGGATCTTCATTTGATCACCCTGTTGCAAGATAACTTTCCTGCAATGCAGGACATCTTAAACATGTAGTGTATTTCAGGTTTAAAAAGGCTTTTAAAGTTTGTAATTTCCACTTTGACATTTCAGACTTGATTTTCCCTTACGAAAAATGTATCCATCCCTAAAAAAATGTCCATGAATTATAATCACATAATAATTCACATTTCCTGTTGCTGCCGGATTATTTTCCTGTTGTAGAAAACTGGCTCAAAGTAAGATCCAGGATCTGTAAAACTATTTGTTCCGGGCGAGGATGGTAACCTGAAAGCACAGAGGACTATATTGAACGGTTATGATAGGCTATTGAAATACCTTCTGTCAATACATTTGCTTTAGAATTATGTCCTTTGGTTAGCCTATGAATTTTAGCAGTCACTCTATTCCATTTTAACTACCATTTGTTGGACAGTTGGTTTATATTAAGTTACCATTAGCCTAATCAAAATACCCATATTCTAGCCTTGAGTTTATTGGACAGAATAACTTAACAACAAGGAATCAAAGCCTTATATATAGGTCTCCGAGGGCAACTGTCTCATCCGCCATTTTTTTTTAGATCCTGCGCGGCTTTAAATGAAACGCTTCAGGACACGATTAGATATGTATTAGTATCGAGATCGTTGACAAGAAGGGATATCTTGGAGGCTCGAGCAGTTATGACTATTGCAGAGAGGTCCAAGAAATGAATATTCCTATGCATGGCAGGCATCTGGGGACTTGGAAGCTAGAGAGAGTTCCTAGTCTTAAATTGCCTCACTATAGTATTTTGACATGCTAGGCCTGGGATGTAGCCTAGAAAGTTTGTTCTTCACCGGTGTCTGTGCTCCTTTAGGCCTATGTTCATTGGCCCACTCAGCATCTGCGATACAGAAAGTTCACCAATTGGTTACAAAATGTTTCTAATATGAATGTTTTGGATGAAGATAAACCCAAAATGTATAAGTCCATGCGTAATTCGCCTGACTGAAAATTGAGGTATTCCAGTCATTCAAAAAGGTTGTCGTTTTCGAAACGTCTATTTCCCATGTTAAAAATCTGACATTTGACATAAGAACATTATACAACATAATTAACTGCCTCAAGTCTTGCCCCAAAGCTAAAGAAGCTGTTATAATTCAAATTAAGTCATGAATTAATTTCATCCACACATAATTAAATGCTGAAAACCGTGATGCTGCACTTTATGCAGTCTGTGATAAGGATCAAATTGATGTATTTAATTGAATATTAAATATAATTGCTAACATGTTTCACAAGTAAGCCTTTATTTGAAGTTAATTCACTTCACAACACTTAATCCAATATTAGTTAATCCGATGATCATGTTAATTTATGATAAAGTAAGACCATAAATTGTAGGCTATAGTTGTAACCTGCGCAACATTGAATAGGCCTGATAAACTATTATTTGTTGCTGTTGTTGTTGTTGTTGTTGTTATTATTATTAATTATGATTATATTTATATTATTACTTTATAATGTTATACCCTAATTATAGTATGAATAATATTGATCATTGTGTTATTACAAAATGTATTTCAATATTTGATTGAAATATAGATCTCCATTGGGCTATGGAAATTGTTTTACTAATTAAATAATTGAAATCAAACACTCCATCCAAATAAATACGAATTTGCCTTTTCCCCGTTGCATTTTGAAACGTTTTTGCAACAACTAATCATTTGAGCAATAATATCAGACATAGCTCCATGAAGCTGGTAACCATTTCGCAGCAGTCTGTGTGTGCAAATGGGAGCTGTGGGTGTGTAAATTATGCCCGCAGTGTCCATTCCCAACCTATTAAGTCACTGCAGTGCCTGATGAATGTGATCACAAGGCAAGAGGGAATAGTTTAATTCGCCTGGACAGAAGGTGCTTCGCTAAACATTTACTTTGCTCCCCAAAGTATTTGAGTTGAATGGGGCCCGCTTTCCTCCTTCCCCTCTCTCGCGGCCTCTTATCCCATCGCCCCGGGGCAACGTTTTGGCTGAGATGTATGGCTTCTCGGCGGGTAAAATATGCATGTTGATCCCCATTTGGCTCCCCGTCTAATGGAAGTGCAAATAGGTTTCGACTGCAAGGCCCTCCATTCATCATCAACAGTGACACGGACGGACGTACAGTGCGGTTCAACAGCTTGCGTGTGTGCGCGCGTGGTGTGCGTGCGTGGAGAGAGAGGAAAACTAGGGATAGGCTTATACTGTAATTTTTACATTCACGCTTTTCATGTGTTTCCTTTTTGATATTGATAATAAGCATTACGCTTTTATGATAGGCCTACCATATTTACCACACAAGCCTGCTTATTCTGTCTAGCTGCCATTGTTGTCTATTCATACGCCTATCCTTGCTCCGGGCTGTATGTTTGAGTGCCACAGGCAGCGCTGCTCATTGCTTCGATTATTAAAACGACATTATGTAAATTGGCATGTACAGTGCAACTCTATGATCTGACTAAATTAGGAAAATGTTTATACTTAAAACCCTTGGGCCCTAGGCGACTCGTGTATGTCAAGCGACAATCTGCCCGTGGGGTAAGACATATTTTGTATTCCAGACTGTCAAAGGCCGCGAGACAAGTGTTTGATTGGCGAATTTCACGTGAGGAGGAGGCGACACGGGTTAACAACAGCCTAAACCAAACTATTATTCGTTAATTTACGATTAAACCAGCATTTAATTGCAATTTCATATTGACACAATTGCATGGGCTTATTCAATCTGAACTGATGGGTGGAAAATAAACTTAGTTTGAATGTTAAGAATTATGAAAGATAATTGAGGCCTACAGTCTTAGAAAAACTATATTCTGCATAGACCAGAACGGGTTATATGCTTGCTTCATATATGGCACCGCTTAAGGTTATATATAGAACCCTATATGTAACCAATGCTGGTTCAGTGAAGAACAACTCCTGGGGTTCTGATCAAAGAACCCTACAAGAGTGTTCTATACAGAACCTTTAGGGGTGCCATATATGAAGCAAGCAATATAACCTATTTTGGCTCTAACCAGAATCTTTTTTTCTAAGTGCACATGATGCTAAATTGTGGCTGTTATGGCTATTTTAAAAAAGCAATATAAGGCCATGAAAGCCTCATGCACAATAAGTTCTTGCCTCATGATTCCTAGCTGGAAATCGCTGAAGTGCTTCCACAAAACACTGTACATCTATCTACATATTAATTTGTTTTGTTTTTTAAGATAAAAAAATTGCAAGTACTCCCATTCACTTTTGCATGACCTCACATTCCATGAAATAGCCTAGCCAATTGCTAGTAAAATTTTTTTTTTTTTAAGTAACTTAGAAATGTTTTGGATAGTTTTACTGCATCAGATTTCAATTCAACAAAAATGTACATGAATCTGTACGAATTCAATACAGTTCTACTTTGTTCCTTCGAGTCTTGCCGGATCTGCACCCAAAGTATAATTACTGTAGCTGTAAATGCTCGCTCGATATTAGCACAACGACGACTTCTTGTAAAACATAATATCGTGCAATTACGATAAGGTATATTGTATGCATAGAGTGTGCACCAATATATTCTTTTTTGTCACCATATTTGTATCAACACTGTTGTTTCCAGCAATGTATGAACAAGTTACAAGTTTGACCCAGTCCTAGAGATGTCCACAAAGTTCCTACCTCTCGCCAACACAGCCGAGTTGTCTTTGGATGTTCTGATGCTGAAGTGTATCCCGGTTCTAAAGTGATTTCTTAGGATTCTTATTATAGCAATGTCTCCTTGCTTATAATGTCCACCTTTCTCGTGCTGTTCATGCGATTTAGGAGGAACGATTGCAAGTCCACAGTTCTGTCTTATGTGAAACGCGCACTCTGCTACTTTCCGCGTGACTGAATCCTCTGCGTCTCGCGCTCAACATAGGAAGCTGCCATCTACCGGGCCACGAGCTGAAGAGGGATTTTAAAGCGTGCTCTGTGAGGTCATGTAAGCTTTCTAGTGGTCCTTGAAGCTGTCAATCAAAGAAAGAGACGATTTCTCCCCCACTAGTAGCAGGCGCTTGGCCAATGACCCTATACTATTCGAAATCATAAACTTTAGAATATAATGTCTGCAGATTCCCATATGTCAGTCTACTTGTGTTTTTTTTTGCATTTGTGTTTGAATTGATAAACATTCAGTAAATGTATGGACTAAGAAGAATACCAACTCCTTTTAATTCTGGAAAACAAGTGTACAAAATAAGTAGGCCTATATAAGATGTTTGTAATAATGAATATTCTATTTCATATTTTTCTTGCCTTTGAGGGAGTTTTGATATCAGTGAATACGTAAATTGTTTTCATATTGTGTAGCCCTTAATTGGGAGATGGAGGACATATCCAGAATTAAAACGCGGTTAAACTATATTTAAACATAAATAAAATAAGATTGAATACTTATTTTCTAATATTTTAAATACTTGTATAAAAATGAATGGTATTGATTTATAAATGGAAAATGTTGCATTTTTTTTATTTCAATGTGGTAGCCAACAAAGTTTTCTTTCTCCCAATGACCAGTGACAGACATTCTTGTTGCAGTTTAATACATTTAAAAAAATCCATATTTACATTTTATTTTTAGTAAGACATTTCAGAATGAGTTATTTTTTTGCAATTAAATGTTTACTTCTCAGAATACTTTGACATTAGTGATGTGCATGGATGCAAGTCTTTGCGTTTTGGCGAACCGAATACCTTATAGGTGGGTTTTTATTTGCTTTTCGGCTTTCCTCATGCAATTGGAGTAGAGAGCGTGGTGGAAAGACTTTGGAGAGATCGCTAATAGATGCCAGGCTAGTGCCTTTACAATCTCTCCCGGCCTTGAAGGATTTGGGCTAGGATAGGGAAGACAAGACGCCATTCCAGCCTCCAAAAACCCCTGTCTTAAAATGACTGCGGGTAAGAGGATTAAAACAATAATGCCCTTCTCTTCTTGAAAGGTTTTTAGAGAAGATTTCTTCTCGCAGAGCAAAACCGTTTAGGTGGGAATTAAGGGCAGCGCAAAGTAGCCTTTTAATGTAAAGCTTGCATATTTTGTAAAATATTATTGGGGAAAGAGGGCAGCGTGAAACTCCCTAACCGGAGTTTTATCCCAGGCCATGTTTCTCGTCCACAGATATTTGAATTGCAAACAAAAGATCATATGGAATGAAGAATATTGCATTTTCACCCCCTATATCACAAATGCCCCCGTTTTAAGTATGTATGACACTCAAATGCATGAATACGTTTGCACTTTGAATGTGTAGACTGTTCTGAAATTCAAGTTGTTACATTTTGAAGGAGAAACTTTCTTTGGGAAACGTACACTTATGTCCAAGTGTGTGTGTGTGTTTGTGTGTGTGTGAAAAAGAGAGAGAGAGTTGGTGTTTTACAGATACCCAAAGATGTGTAGAAATTACGCACGTATTACGCACAGATTTCACTTTAAATAATGTTATAAAGTTAATTCCAATTCTATTCGAAAGCGGGCCTACTGCTTGTCAATATCTGCAGTCTGAAGCTAAACCACAAGAAATATGATTTTGCATGGGATGAATCCTAATCCTTCGTTTTTTGTATACAAAAGTTGGAGAAACTGGATCCATTATGGTGCACTGTTGTGCAATAAACAGGATTACGATTTTCCAAGAAAATAGGGTTAAGGTAGTTTTAAGTTTTTACACACTAGATAATATAGTGCTACATATTGTCTAGATTTCAATTTGGTGGTATACGTATCATTTTTCTCCTTGTAGTCCATATGCACAAGTTGCACGCTTAGAAGTTGGTCCTAATCTTTGATTTAAATTAGGCTATGTTTGGGTTGAATTATGACAAGATTTTGACTGTATACTTCGTTCTCTTCAGAACTATTCACTTCGTTAACAAAATGATGTAGCCTATACTTGGTTAAATGAGCGTGATTGAAATGAATGTCATTTCAATGAATGTCATTTCAACGTTATAATAACATTAATATTATGTGCCTAATAATAACCACCACAATAGTAATGTTATGATTATTATGATTATGATTATGTAATTATATTTTATTTTATCAAACGTGTTTGCATATGCAGATATTATACCGTCCATGCATAGACTATTCCGTTTATGGTAGACTATAGTAATTTCAACAGTAAAACGTTTTGCTATACTGTTTCTCTGCCCCGCAACCAAACTCGTGTCCCTCTCCGGTTTCCATCACCTTCGTCTATCACTCGGTTTCTTCTTGAGGTCTGAGAAAGAAAGAGGATTAACTTGTGAACCAATGGAAATAAGAACTTAAACGGGAGGTAAATCTAGGCAATGTCTCTTTGTGAGGACCGTTTCTAAAGCAATTAAAGCGAGAAAGAGTTCTTCTCAGCGCCTCTTCTCCAAAGCTGCTTTGCGCTGGGCTTAGCGCGACTACTGTCCAGCGCATCTGAAAGGTTTAAAGGCCCGAGTGTCACAAGAGCTTCCCATTAAGAATACCTCTCGAGCCCTGCCAAGTGTCCTCACCTTTCCGATGTATAACCCCACGGTCCTGGGACTGGAGCTACTCCAAGGTTTAGCCTGGGTTTTTGGTGGCATGTCACGCGTTATTTTAGCTCTCATTTTTGATGTGATTTGCCTTTAGGCCTATTCGTCTAGTAATAATTCCCTATGGCCTATTCATTGATCTCTATATTATGTGTTTTGACAATTGAAAGCATATAGAAGTTCATTTTGAAATAACCTAGGTTAGGATGGCAGCCTATAAAAAAACATTGATAATGGCGCGTGGGAACTTAATTCGTCTATTTGATGACTGGCCTCAATTTTATTTACATAAAAATGAAAATAGACTACTTTTTAGATTTGGGAGAAAAACAGAAGAGGGAAACATGTCTCACTTCCATTGAATACTGTTCGCTAATAGCTAATTAATGGTCCTAATGATGTTTCTGCAACTTCATGAATACATTAGGTCTGCAATCCAGCCAGCTTTAGCCTCCGCAGCTCCATTCAAGGGTATTTCAGCATCTGTTCATCCCAGGGCAATTAATCATTTTGATGTGTAGTTTAAAATCGACTTCTTTCAGGAGACCTTTTTTTGACAAGAATAACAAAGCAATTTGCCAGGAGCCATCTCTTAGACACGTTATTAGCTTAAACCCGTTTTTTACTCCCGTATTTTCCAAATTAGATACCTGCTTTAAAGGGACAGTGACACTTTTTTGGTTTATTGTCAACGCCACGCCTCCGAATCCTCCTTTATTCGTGACAAGATCTCAGGATCTCCTCAACAAATCCCCCCTCTAAAAGTTTTCAACCTGTCAGTTCTCTCTAAAAGCTGTATAATTCCCCCTCTTTCTCTCTCCTCACCCTCCCCACTTTTCTCCCTTGTCTCTCTATCCTTCTCACCTCTTTTGCTACCCTTTCTGTTCTTTCAATTTGTACCTTTTACCCCATTCTTTTTCTCATTTTGTTTTGCACTCTCATCTTTTTTCTCTCATTTTTTTCTCTAACCCTCTTTCTCTTTCCATCTCCCTTCTCTACTTCTTCCTCTCCCTCTCTCTCACCCCCTTTTCTCTTTCGTTCCCTTCTCCTCCTCTCTCTCTCTATCTCTCTCTCTTCTATTTCCCTCATCCTCTCTTTTTTCTCTTTCTCTATTCTCGCCCTTTCTCCCTCTCTCTCTCTCTGGCCCGGATCCCTCAGCACAAGGGGCCCCATTGTATAGTCCTAATCCAGAGGCAACACAGCTTTAGCGACATGGAGGGATAAAAGGCCCATCAAGCCCACAACTTTATGGGGGCAAATCTCTCCCTAATCCCTCGCTTTATCTAAACAAAGGCCCCTCTGCCTTAATCCACCTTCGCTTCAAAAAATAAAAAAGAAAGGGGGGAAAAAAACTGAGAGGGGTATAAAAAAAAAATCTCACACAACTCTTGGGTTGAACTGGGAGCTCAGACCCAAAGGAGTGAATTTCCTGGAGAAACTAACCATTACTGACAAGCTTTTGTCATCAGTTATAAGATTGCCCCTGGTAACCACAAAAAAGCATTGAGCTTGCATGCTTTCTGTAGTTTACAGTTTGCATTTCTCTTGAGAGATGGTTGCATGTTGCTGAATCAGTTTTTAGAGGCAGTGAGATGAGAATCTGCTCGAAAATGATCAACTTCACTTACAGTCATTCAGGGGGGGGGGGGGCAGTTTTATATTGCTGTTTGTGTCTACACGCTTCAACCATGTGCTCCTATAGGGTTAAGAAAGATGTGTCCAGTATGTACTCACAGCCTGGGTATGTCATTTTGAGTCAACATTATTTCTGATCCAAAGTGTGTGAGGTGTTATGTGTTTGAATTAAATGGGTTCCCGTGCACTGTCATAGCAAAAATGGCATGCCTACAAGTATTAGAACTATTCACTTCAGCGTCACCAAAAGTGTTGGAAATGTCAGCATATCCAGTCAATGTATAACAATGGCTTGTTCGGGTCCTTTCAGCGGCTGTAGCCTTTATAGTCCCAGTTAGTCCTGTAGGATGAGAGGGCTCATTAACGGGGAATGATTGGAGAGCTCAGGGCTCAACCTCATTACTGACTGGGTGATTAGTACTGAATCAGCATCTTATGATGGAAAGGCCAGCAGGGAGGAGAAGTGGTGGTGGTGGGCCACAGGGTGGGGGCACCAGCATCCCCAGAGAGATGACCTATTGATTTGTGGCATTCAATGCAGTGAAATGTAGCCATTTTGAGCACCCACCTGCAGTACTGAGGGTTTATGTTATTGGATTTTTATCGAAACTGTGTGATCTGACCAGTGCAGAGATTTTAAGCCGATTATTACATCTCAGTAGATATTAGGCAAGAGGTTTAAGTATCCATATGGCGGCCTAATTAGACCACGTCCTATTACATACCTTTAGCCCAATAACAGACAGTGGAGGAATTTACCTCATGAGCTCCCTGATCTACCATATATCCACCCTGTATATGGAATTAATGCTAGGTCTGCCCTCTTCCCCACTCTGCTAATATGGGTAGCCAGATAGGGCTGTGCCCTTAATTTGCCCAAATTCCTCCCCCAATTAACGGGATGGGTTCGGTAGGGGCCAATCTGCCTGGCGATGACAATTCCCAGCAAAGCCCTCTGCTCCCCTGATGTAAAATCCCTCCCTGTCGATCGCCTAAAACATCTGTCTTTACTTTCCCAAATCCCTTTGTATCTGCTCCTCTTTGGAATATCAACCCATAATCTGGGTTAGAGAATGGAAACTCATGTGGTGAGGGGTTTAGTGAGGGCTGTTGAGGATAGGGTGTAGCCTAGTTGGTATTACCTGCTGCACTAGATAGTGAGGCAATTTAGGTAAGGGACTGATAATTATGCCCTGAGAATTTAGGCTATGTTTTTAAACCTTTATTTAGCCAGGGAAGTTAGATCCCTTGAGGTTAAAAACACTATTTAGCAAAGGAAATCTAGCAAGAAGTCAGATGGAAAATATACAATACTAGTAGTTGTGCTGAATTGACCATTGCTGTGTATTGTATGTACTTGATTAAACTTTTTTATGTAGCGATGTGGGTATTGTTTTGACTCGTTTCTCACACAGACAAAACATCCACTTAGGTGTTTTGTCTGGGTCTCCTGTGCTCAAACTGTTCAGCCGAACCTGTTGTTCACACTACTAATCACTGGTTATGAGCTAAATACCGGTAGTCATGGTGCCTCCATTTGGTTATAACCTCACATGCAGTTGATTTGGCCGAACTGTCAGGTTTGAAAGGATCTTGAGGAATACATCTGAGGAGAGCTTGCAAGGTAAAAATACACTTGACTTTGCTGTCGTCCTTAGCAGCATCGTCCGCTTATAGAAGAGTTACATTTGGACGGTTGCCTTGTGTGATTCGGTCATTAACACTCAGACAATTACCATCTTCTTTTGGCGTTCTTCCCACTTTAACAGAGCTAATGCTAAGCTAATGAAGTGAGTAGCGAGGACGATTTATCCATTAGAGTCAATTAAGTCAATCCAATGCAATCCAATGTTTAGGGGGATGTTGAGGAGTGTCAAAATAGCATCATGAACCACCCAAACACAGATAGACTGGTGGATTTAACAACTTTTGCCCCTTGGTGGTAAGTGCTATTACTTCAGACATTTTGGATCATCAAGGTACAACGTCTTCCCACATAGGGATTATACCTATTTTGGGAGCAAATGTTTCCCAGTGAGGCTGCCTGATGGTCTGCATCGCCATAATAAGTATAAATCTGCTTCTTCACAGCGTATTACGGGACTGAACATAAGGGATTGTGTTATTGTGGGTCTATAATCTGGGTTTAAACTCCTTGTTTTACAAATGGCCCTTTTAAAAAGCTTTTTTTTGCTTTGTATCGGGTGAAAAGAATCTCATCCTGTATTAACCTACTGTCTCGTAATTTTCTGGAGTGTAGCTTTTGTTACTTGTTTCATTCACTGTGGTTTAGAGACGTTGTAGCTGCGCCATATGCCTCCATGTCATAGGGTGTCGTAGCAGTGTTACAGGTGTGTTATGACAGTGGTCAGGTTAGATACTGTGAAGGTGAGCTTCAGAGACTAGCTCTGTAGTTTTGCAAGGTTTTAGCACCATTCCAAAGGAACTTGTGTAGTGGTAGCAGAAGAGTTAGCCTTCAGAACTTGGCAATGCAACCAAAATAGGTCAATATCCAAGTTATTATAATTCTCAAATGCTGTTCCATATGTCCTCGCCCTCAAAGGCTGAGGTACTATTCAGAAGTGGGCTCTCTGTAAAATGACATTATGTAGTACATTATTCGCTGAGCAGGTACCTGAAAAAGGCTACCTGGAGGTCGTGAGATTTAGCACAAGAACCCAAAATAAGGAACTCGGTGGGCCGACTCTCAAAGCTACAGGTTGAAAGTTCCTCAGAACCTTAACTTATCTGTTGAGTCCAATTGCATCCAATTGATTGTTTGTTTAGTAGTAGTGCATGAATTGCATGAAATTTGCATGACATTTAATATACAATTCGTTCTCTCTACCCCTTGGTAAAAATGTGTAGCATTGCAGCAAGCTTGCTTTAAAACTGCAACATTGTCTCTGCACCCCATTGTAAAATGTGTAGAATTGCACAAAAATTTACTCTAAATCTGCGGTCCCTCATGGTGAGTTCAGATTTTTTTGTGACCCCGACCCTGATTTAAAGTTGCACATCCCTGTCCTAGAGCATGTCCTAGATGCAGACTTTGGCCATTTTGTGGTAATCAAGATTAATTAAAAACCCTATCAAGTCAGAGAAAGTCTTCATCTGTTTCCCAATTAGGGGAATTTTTTTGAAGATATTGAGCGGCCCAAGAGTTTTTACTGAACCTGGAAATATAGAGGACAATAGAACTTAGGAACGGTGACTAATAGGAGACAATATGTGTATTAAACTACTAATTTCATAGTTAATTGTGTATTTCAATGGTGTTAAATTTGATATTTTGATTTGCGCTAAATCTGGGCTTCATTGTTTAAGACAGGTGAGGAGGACTGGAGTGAAGTTTGTTCTGGAGTGCTAAGGAAATATTTAAATAGATCCAAGTGCTGTCTTGTCCTTTTAAAACCGTGAAACATGTGAATTGGGCGTAACTTTTACATTTAGTCCAATAATTAATTGTCACAATAAATCCCAGAGTCCATCTTTTTAACAAACCGAAAGACATATGTCGTCATGGCAGTTGCCCACAATTACTGAGCACCAACCCCATCCTCTATACCAGTTAACAATACCCATGGGGTCCCTGGCACTCCAAGACACACACACACACACACCTCATTCTCTCCCAGATGCCTCTGTTTCGGGGGGCAGATTGGGTGAGGCCAGGCAGCAGGTCTGGTTCCACTCGGCTGTGCTCTGGGACCTTCCTCACTTGTTCTCTAGTGTCTCTGAAGCCCCCTCACTCCCTCCTCTGCCATCCCTCTCCACCGCCTCTCAAAGGAGTCTTGCTGGGCCCAACTGCCTGCATAAAGAGGTGGGCAGGTCCGTCTCAGTGGGGAGTGGGGAGAGACTGTGTGTGTGTGTTTTTTCAGCCACTAGAAGTGAGGCAGGGCCTTGTTACAATTACCCCCCTTGTTTGTGATCCTCCAGTGCCAGAGATCGGGGAAGGAGGAGGAGGTGCAGAGCTAATGGGCATGTTTGTTTACCTATTTGTCCTTGACATGATCAATTGATTACCAGGCTTATTCACTGCCTCCATGGGGTCATTACATTTCCATTTAAATTGCAAATGGATTTCTCCCCAGCATCACTCCGTTCCGTCGTTACCGTAGTGCATGCACCACCTATGCAGTGCACACGTATGCACATGCACACACCTGCTTTAAACATTTAAATAAACATGAAAATAAAATATTGGCTTCTTTTGGCAAGACCATTTTTTTTTGCCTAATGATGAAGAATTATGGAATGATTTATTTACTATCATGAAGCCACTTTGTAAATATGTTTTTGTCTCCCACATTCATATTCCTAGATGGTGGAATTCTCTCTCAATTTCACTCTCCTGTGTCTGCGTGTTCATTCATGAGTGAGATACACGTGTAGGGCAGAATAGGGGAGGCTTCCCCAGTCCATTATCTTGTGAAGAGGGGAGAACCCCTCCTCACCTCACCTTCCCTCCTCTCTCTCTCTCTCTCTCTGGGAGTACATCAGTGATAATTACCCGCATCATGAAGATGTCAGTCATTTAGCTGTGGCCATTAAAACTCCCCCTTACACACACACACACACACACACACACACACACACACACACACACACACACACACACACACACACAGCATAACAGTCCTCCGAGAGGAAAACAAGCTGATTCCTGGATAGAAAAGCATGGTGATTAAGCGAGACTGGGGATATTACAGAGAACGATTACTGATTTGGAGTTAAACAGTCGGAAAAGAGCGGCCAAATTGGGCAGCAACGGGAGATCGCTAAGCTAAGCACTAATTGACGCAATCTCAGACGAGCTATCGCAGAGAGCATATTCACACCACTACAGAGAGAACTGGATGGTTGCATGGCTGGACAGATTAACTACTTGTATTGCTTTTTGATGGTATACTACCATTTATATCTTCCTGATTTCCTAATTTTGTAGTGGAAAAGAACGGCATGATGAATATAGTGGAAATCAAGGGCATGATGAATATAGTGGGAATCAAGGGCATGACGAATATAGTGGAAATCAAGGGCATGATGAATATAGTGGAAATCAAGGGCATGACGAATATAGTGGAAATCAAGGGCATGATGAATATAGTGGAAATCAAGGGCATGATGAATATAGTGGAAATCAAGGGCATGATGAATATAGTGGAAATCAAGGGCATGATGAATATAGTGGAAATCAAGGGCATGATGAATATAGTGGAAATCAAGGGCATGATGAATATAGTGGAAATCAAGGGCATGATGAATATAGTGGAAATCAAGGGCATGATGAATATAGTGGAAATCAAGGGCACGACGAATATAGTGGAAATCAAGGGCACAATGAATACAGTGGAAATCAAGGGCACGATGAATATAGTGGAAATCAAGGGCATGATGAATATAGTGGAAATCAAGGGCACAATGAATATAGTGGAAATCAAGGGCACGATGAATATAGTGGAAATCAAGGGCACGATGAATATAGTGGAAATCAAGGGCACGACGAATATAGTGGAAATCAAGGGCACGATGAATATAGTGGAAATCAAGGGCACGATGAATATAGTGGAAATCAAGGGCACAACGAATATAGTGGAAATCAAGGGCATGATGAATATAGTGGAAATCAAGGGCACGATGAATATAGTGGAAATCAAGGGCATGATGAATATAGTGGAAATCAAGGGCATGATGAATATAGTTTAAATCAAGGGCACAATGAATATAGTGGAAATCAAGGGCATGATGAATATAGTGGAAATCAAGGGCATGATGAATATAGTGGAAATCAAGGGCATGATGAATATAGTGGAAATCAAGGGCATGATGAATATAGTGGAAATCAAGGGCATGATGAATATAGTGGAAATCAAGGGCATGATGAATATAGTGGAAATCAAGGGCACGATGAATGGAGTGAAATGTTCAGAGAATTGTATGACTGCTCAACCTCTACCCGGTATTCCCTTATTAATCACTTAATCACATACGGTCACACTTTATTTGGATGCTCTACAGATGGTCATATTATCATCAAACTATCGGTTGATAAGCAACTGGTTGCTAAGGTTACGGTTAGGGTTAGATTTAGAATAAAGGTTAAGTTAAGGTGAGGATAAGGGTTAAGTTTTGGGTTAGGATAATGGTTATAGTGGAAATGACAGCATTTTAGCAACATGAAATCATTTTAAAATCTGTTCATTTCCACCCTGGGAAGAATATGACACTTTGAAAAAAAAAATCTGACAAGCGAGCACTTAGATATGGTAATTTTCACGTTTTTATAAATTCTTCGAATGTTTTGGAATTACGTATACTAAGGCATTTGTGAAAATTGTATAGTAATATGAAGTGGGAAAGCGGCTGTGCATTCGGACAATTAATGGTAAATAAAACCTAATAAAAACATCTGTCTCCTCCAGGACCGGAGTCTACGCAGACCGGTGCACAATAGCCAATCAGATCTACAGTAGTCCTTTACGCAAACAAGCCACACAGGCCTGCCGTCATTCACTTTGAACTGGACTGTGTGTTTACAGGCAGTAGCAACAGCACAACTTTAGATCATTAGAACACATTTGCCAAAGCCACAAAATACACCTGAATTGATTTCTTCAATTATGTCAATACTACAGGAGTCCTCTTACATTTGGGAACTTTTCATTCCTATTGATCAAACAACCATGAAAAGGTAGGCTCTCTCTTCCTCAGTTATGCACATCAACAACAGCCAGATCAACAGCTAATGCTAGCCAGAGCCAGATGAGCTAACGAAGGAACATTAGATAAACCCTCTCAAACTGTTTCAGCTAGTTGGCCGTCAAAATTGCACTGATAAACGACGGGGAATTGTAGCCTACTCGTCCTTCTGCAGCTTGCCTGCAAACAAAAACACAAGCTAACTGGCTAAAGTTGGCTAGCTCGCTTGCTAGCTACTTCCAGACATAAATGAAAGAACACCTCACTCTGACCATTTTACTCCCTCTATAGCAGAGCTGGTTAACTAGGCTGTTTACATGTTATCTAGAGCATTTGTGACTAACTATAAAACAATATATATATATATATATATATATATATATATATATATATATATATGTTTACTGACACCGGTCATATTCAGCCGGTGTTGCATGTTTTTAAATTCATCAGTTATTCTGCACGGGGACATGCTAAGTCGATAACAGTCGTTCATGTTCTTGCTAGCTAACCAAATGATACCTGCATCTCTGGCTGTGTATAGCCAGAGAGGCAACAAAGTAAGTCATTCACCACTCCTCCAATGACATGACATCCTCCTAGCAGCTAGCTAGCTAACGTTAGGGTCTGTGTTTTTAGCTTGCTACATATAGATACGCTACCCTATTAGCCACGTTATGACGGACTTATTATCGTTGCCCATGCTAGTTTGATTGTATTGACATTCCCAGCCTTAGTTACATTCATCAGTTTTTGTCCAAAATATTGAGTCTTGGAAACTGAAACAGTGTGTCCCAAATTGTGATTTACAACCTGATAGCAAGGTTTTTGGGACTACCAAGATAGGTATTGGTGAATTATATGAATCATGCATTGAACTGCATCCATCTACTCTGCCAACAATGCCTTAGTGTACATCACTGAACGTTGAGTCAAATAGAACCTATTTTTAAAACCTCTTATGAACTTGGTTTCGTAGCATAAACTGGGAATTTGATCTTTTTTCTAACGGATATTAGGATTGCCTGTTTGTTTCATACCTGTAAAATAGTTAAAACGCTGTCAGTTAGATAGCCTATAGAGCATCTACAGATGTTTGCTTGACTTTGTTTTTATTTGCTTATCTGGATCCCCATTAGCTTTTGCAGAGGGCTCCACAACAAAAAAAAACACAAAACATAACAAGTTACAAAACACTGGTACGCTGACAGACAAGGACAGTCACACAAAAAGTCAACGGACGGACTATCCAAATAAAGTGGGACCTCAAATGCTAACACGCACTCATTCCTCACCAGATAGCCCCTACAACATACACGCCCACACATCCTTAGCCCGATCAATGGTCATAGAGGGTTTTCCTTGACAAGACTGTCGCTTGCCCAAGAGCCTTGGTCAATCCCTTTCCCTCTCTCACACACACACACACCTCCCTCCCCCGACACACTTGTCAAGGACCTCGTCGACCCCTGACCCCACCCACTTGGCCCCATTATTGATTTCTCCCTTCGCCCCTCTCAATCTGGATGAAGAGGGTGCGAGGCAGCATTAGCCAGGTATACAGAAGGGACTTTGGGGATGAAGGGCCGATCAATGTGGAGTGATGGTTGAGCTTGCAGCAGCAGAAACAACCGTCACGAGGAAATAAGGGCTTCAGGCCAGAGAGGTGAACACTAATAGTGCCTGAGTGGAAGCTAGAGAGGCCAGAGACCAGAGAGACTCAATGCCGATGAGGCCATGGCTTGTTTTGTGATGAGGGCTGCCCGACAGCGCTGGGTTTACTGGATAGGTCACTAATGATCTCTCTGATCACTCTATGCCAAGAAGGAGATGAAGGAAAGACCGGAGCCCTCAAGACCCAGACCTACCAAGAAACTGTGTATTATTGGAAAACAAGACCCAGACCAAGATATTTGATGCCAAAATCCAAGGCCCAGACCCAGATTGCATTTATGTTGTCTCAAGACCGAGATCACACAATCGAGACTGAGTTAGCCTACCACTTCTTTCTCTCTTTATGTCTACCTCTCTTTTACTATTTTTCTCTCTTTCTCTCTAACACTCTTCGTATCAACCTCTCTCTCTACCTCTACTTCACTGTAGCCTCTTTCGGTATTGTCACACCTGTTGAATTCCGGCAATACCAGCTCCTTGTCGCGGTCACATGGCATGGGTTGGTCGTGCGATCCGTCGGTTGTTGGTCATGCCCCTCCTCTCCACTCCCTTCCTCGTTCCCCTTCTCAGTGAGAGGCGAGGCAGCCGAATCTGAGTCGGAGCGGTTCGGTGGGAAATGTGGGAAATGCAGCACGGAGGCTTATTAGTGTCATACTGCTCTTCCTGAGCTCCTATTTACTGCCTCTCTAGAGCCCACAGACACCCCGCTGCTGCAGAGGGCACGGCCTGCCGCCTTCAGTTTTGGTTTGTGTGTAGGAATAGGTGTGCGTGTGTTTGTGTGTGTGTGTGTGTGTGCACGTCCGTGCGAGACACATATAACAGGAGTGTGATTGAGTAAGTTTGGAGAGGGTTTATGCCTGTGTGAGATATAGAGTGTGTAAGTGTACTGTATGCGTGACAGTGAGAGAAAGAGAGATACAGAGGACGTGTGTGCATTGAGTAACATTGGGTTCAAAGCCATAACAAGATGCCCCCTTTTGTTTTTGCCCTGTGTATTTCCACAGATATGTCACACATAGATAGGTTAAACAGATGTTTTTCTATGTGTGTGTGTTTTCTCTTCTGGCAGGCTAACGCCTTTAAATAACCCTGGGTCCTTTTCAATGGGGCTTGGAATAATCCATTTTCACCTCTCTTGCCTCGGATCAGGTTAGAGGTTTTGCGGTGACACAGTTAGGCATAATCTTTTTATTTTATTTTAATTTCCCAGCATCGCCTCCACTAATTCTCCTCCTGTCACTTTAGATGTGGCTAAAAACTGATTTGGGCTCAGTAATCTCACCCCGCATTTTGCCTCCACTTAAAGAAAACCTTGGAATATCATAAAGAGATTATTTTATTTGTAATTGATTATGTGCCTTCCTTGCCACAGCCATGGGTACTTCAAAGCGACTCAATTAAAGGGGGGTGAAAAGACTAGGGTGCTGAATTTGGTTGGCTTGGGTAAATGGGGCGACGAGGGGAGTGGGTTCAAGACGCCGGGGTCGAGAAGTTGAGCCTCCTTTGGCTGACGAATAAGAATCAAGCCTGATTCCGAGATAGCAGTTAATTGGCTCACGGAATGTGCCTTGGTAAGAAAAGGATCTCTGTGAGCCAACGACATGGTGGGGTTGGTTCCTGAAAGTGGCTGTTTATTGGAGGAGGAGGTTCAGTAAAGATTATTGGTTGATCTACTTTTCAAGTTTGGGCCTGAGTCTCCAGTTAACCTGCTCGTCTAGACTGCTAGCTGAGTTTAAAGGTCTCCAGACCCAAACCAAGATGCTTGAATGTCTATGGATGTCTATGGATCTCCACACTAGCCTCCTCAATCATTCACCATACTGAAGAGGCCTTCTGTCCCATAAGCCACTCTATCACCACCTCCACCCCTCCTCTCTCAATCCCTCTCCATCACCTTTGGATTCCCCAATTTTCCCCTCCCAGAGCTGAGGATTTGACCCCCTCCACTACCCACCCAATCCCCCACCTAACACATCACTGGGGGATGGAGATGGAGTCAGTGAGCCCCAGCTGGCTCCCCATGGCAGCCCTATCCCTGTATCAGCCTGGCCCTCATCCCTCTGCTCCCTATTAGGGTGATCCAGAGCCGAGGGCTCTGGGCAAGAGGGAGAGGGGATAGCCCCCAAACCCTGATTAGCCTATCCCAATGATCTCTCCTGAGTCCACGGGCCCTGCTAGTGAGAAGGAGGGTTGAGAAAGGAGGAAGGGATACTCTCCCTCCCTCTCTCTCTTCTTCCTTTAGCCGCTATCAGCCCCAGCCCAATACTGATCACAATCCTCTTACCTCTCTGCTCCTATTCCCCAGCAGTCTCCATAGACTTTAAATGGGGGGGGGGGGGGGGGGGGGGGTACAATGCAGCCCTGTGGAACCCCTCAGAATGTCAGGAATATTCCCATTTTTTTTTTGATATGTGTATTCCATTTCAATCAACCCCCCCCCAGGCAGGGCTAAATTGTGGGATTATCTCCCATTTTGTGTTGTTCTAATCCCTGCCTCCTCATTGACATTATTGCTGGAGGGGAATCTGTATCTTATCATATCATGTTGTACTTTGATGTTCCTTTTGGTTATGCCACTGGCAAATGCTTGTATACTGAAAATAACATTTTGGACACACCTACTCATTCAAGGGTTTTTATTTTTTTTCTACGTAGTAGAATAATAGTGAAGACATCAACACTATGAAATAACACATATGGGGGCCTCCCGGGTGGCGCAGTGGTTAAGGGCGCTGTACTGCAGGGTTAACCTGTGCCACCAGAGACCCTGGTTTTGCGCCAAGGCCCTGTCGCAACCGGCCGCGACCGGGAGGTCCGTGGGACGATGCACAATTGGCCTAGCATCGTCCGGGTTAGGGAGGGCTTGACCGGTAGGATATCCTTGTCTCATCACGCACCAGCGACTCCTGTGCGCGCTAACCAAGGTTGCCAGGTGCACGGTGTTTCCTCCGACACATTTGTGCGGCTGGCTCCGGGTTGGATGCGTGCTGTGTTAAGAAGCAGTGCGGCTTGGTTGGGTTGTGTATCGGAGGACGCATGACTTTCAACCTTCGTCTCTCCCGAGCCCGTACAGGAGTTGTAGCGATGAGACAAGATAGTAGCTACTAAAATAATTGGATACCACGAAATTGGGGAGAAAAGGGGGTGAGGAAAAAAAGAAATAACACATATGGAATAATGTAGTAACGAAGAAAGTGTTAAACAAATCAAAATATATTTTATAATTTAGATTCTTCAAAGTAGCCACCCTTTGCCTTGATGGCAGCTTTGACATCCTTGGTCAGGGAGGTGACTAAGAACCCGATGGTCACTCTGACAGAGCTCCAGGGATCCTCTGTGGAGATGGGAGAACCTTCCAGAAGGACAACCATATCTGCAGGACTTCCACCAATTAGGCCTTTATGGTAGAGTGGAGCCAGACAGGAGCCACTCCTCAGTAAAAGGCACATGACAGCCCGCTTGGAGTTTGCCAAAAGGCACCTAAAGGACTTTCAGACCATGAGAAACAAGGTTCTCTGGTCTGATGGAACCAAGACTGAACACTTTGGCCCGAGTCAAATAGAACCTGTTTTTAAAACCCTCTTATAAAGTTGGTTTTGAAGCATAAACTGGGAATTTGGTCATTTTGACTGATATTATGATTGTCTGTTTGTTTCAAATCTGCAAAGTAGTTCAAACGCTGTCGGTTCCACTTGAAGTATTATACTGTACGTCAGTTCCAGATCCACCATGTCATTTGTTAAATTAAATCAGTTCTGTCTGTCCATCAAACTGGCATCAACGTGGAAAAAGTCAACTGAAATGATCTGCACATGATAACGTGATGTTTTTCACCTAACATCCTCTCCATCCAACCATCCCCACCCCTCCAATCCCCAGTTCCCCTCTCCCCTGTTCTTTTTTTCTCTGATTCTCTCTTTCTCTCTGGGGACAGATTAACCCCCAATCCCCCAGTTCCTTGTTAATTGATATTATTCAACGGTTTGGAGGCCACTGGGTTCCACACTGTTCCCACAGAGAGTTTAACTCTTATGTTTTGTTCTCTCAATGGAGAACACCTCCATCCATCCCTTCCTCACCTCCTCCCCCTTTTCCCCTGCCACCTTTCCCTAGAGTCGGCAGTCAACAGGCGTCACCCTGGGAGTTTGACTAGGCCATGTGAGCAAGGGTTCAATTGGACGGGAATTCCACTACCTTAGAATGGGTGAAAACAGTGTGGTTTCTATGAGTAGTGGTTATGGAAAGGAAACCCGTTTCGGGGTAGTTCTACCACCTACAAAATCCTTAACACCTGCACTAGAATATGATTTCTATTTGGCAGAAAAAGTTGTGACTCAGCCAACATCCTTCCTGTGTGTAACAAGCCAAGTATCGTCATTGCTTTGCTTGTAAAGGGTGTGTGTGGCAGCAAAAAAAAATACAATATAGAACCCCCCTTGGATATAAACCGATGGAGAGTATTGCCTCTCTGGCTTTCCAGTGGCATCATGATGTCACCCTCTCTTGACAAACAAGACTTTGAAGATTAAGATCGATAGAGTTGGTGTTTACCGGCTAATCGTTGGATTTGTCGTGGGAAATGCTGGGAATTTAGCCATGATTTAGTCTCAAATCCTGTGTGGGAGCCACACTGGCCATGCATGCCCTCACTGACACTGGCAGTATCATCCTTTTATTAAAAATAAAAACCACTCAGGGCTCTAACTCACAGCCTTCATGGTTATTTGGACACCCTGCATTGACGTGTGGAATGGGAGCATTGGTCTGAAGGGGGTAAATTAAAATAGCCAGGGTAGCCATTTGATTAACTGTTCAGCAGTGTTATGGCTTGGGGGGGAGGAAGCTGTTTAGGATACTTTTGGTCCCAGACTAGGCGCTCCGGTACCACTTGCTGTGCGGGAGCATTGATCTATCTCTATCTGGTGATCTGGTCATGGCTGGTTGAGCTTGTCTGCGCTTTGCTTTGTTCTCATCCACGAAGACCCTCCAGTGCTCTCGACCACACCCACTCTCAGGCCCTACGGGCTGTGTGGTCGTCACTGTGTGCGTTTGCTTGCTGCAGTGTTCAGGCAGCAGGGGACCCCTTTAAGAGACTCCGTGGAGGAAAAACATCACTGCATTCAGCACACTGTCAAAGTCAACAGGGCAGCACAGAGAGAGAGAGAGAGAGAGAGAGAGAGAGAGAGAGAGAGAGAGAGAGAGAGAGAGAGAGAGAGAGAGAGAGAGAGAGTTAGAGGGTTGTGGGTTACACCTTACTTGAAGGGCTTATAGACTGCTAATAAACATTATTACATTGTTTGTTAGATCAGGTAACATTGTAAGTCCTGTTACTATTGCCCTCACGCACCAACATATTTTTGAGGGGCACCGAAGGCCAAATGATTTATCTATGTGCAATATCTTTTGTTTCTTGCATAGTACAGGATTGTGTACTGCTTTTAAAAAAACATTAAGGTGAATTAATATTGTAAAGTGCAGTTTGTGGTTTTTATTTGACACTATTCTACATGCCTCGTATACATCACTCAAACCTGAAACCTGTGTAGTGTAGGTTGACTCTATTATCAGGCCTGTGTTTAAATGTTGCACTCCGACTACAAATACGTGGAATGAACTTCCTTTAGCCCCGGCTCTCTCTCTCTTTTTGCCCTCTCGCCCTCTAACGTTCACAAAGACACACATTAGTGCACACAGACACACTCACCCCTACCGACCTGCACTGAAACCCGAGAGTGTGTCGGTGAAATCCCTGTCATATTTCTCACGTCGATGGAACATTCTGCCTAGGCCTGAAAGCATAATAAATAGAGACGTGCTCTGTCTACTCTGAACTTCAACAGTCATTTGTAATATGATAATTCTCAACCGATAAGCAGTGCTATGATCAGCTACTCACATATTCACGTCTTTTCCCCCTGGGATATAGTTTGGCAGAGTGAGCCTTATGCGTAAGAGATGGGAGTAGGAATAAGAACAAGTCAACATTGAAAATACAGAGCATTTTTTTTATGTGGTTGATGTAATAATGTGACCGTTGTTATTTTCGTGGTGTAATGACGGAATGGTGTGTGTAACAGAGGTGAGAACGTCCATGTTGGATATCATCAGTTGAGTTCCAAGCCAGTCCTTCTAACCATCATACCTCATTTATGTAGTGTGTGTGTGCTTGTGTGAGTGTATGCATGTGTTCGTAGGTTTAGGGGGGGGGGGGGGGGGGGGGCAAGCTGTCAGCTGAAGTGCTGGCTGTATTAGTCTGTAGGAATATTGGGTAGGTGCTGATGGAGCATGTCATCAAAGGGTTGGAAGTGTTTTGGGATCCAAGTGTGTAGGGGGGTGGGAGTGGGCCCATGGGTGTGTGTAGGGAGAGTAGCCTAGCGTTTACCTCTTGCCTTATGAAACTGTCTGTGTCCACTCCTCCTCCCTTCCCTCCTCCTCCTCCTCTTGCCCCTGTAAGTCTGTGAGGTATTTCTACAGGAGTGTGTCAGTGTTAATATTGACCCTGCTCTCACAGCTCAATAGGAGAAGGGCTCTCACACTCTCACTCACCTTCTCGGCCATCTTGCCAGTCACTAGAAGCAGTGTGTTATGTTCCCGATTCAGAGAAAATATTCAACATTTGTAATTTTACTTTTTTTCTGAAAAGAATGTGGACAAAATTCACAATAAATACAGTTTTCTTTCAAATATATATTCTAATCCTTTACATTATTTTTTTATATTTTTATATTTAGAACGAGTTTCAGTATGGTCCTGTTCCCTTTCCCTAGATTGCTCACCTGAGAAAGGGGAGGTAGCAGCAGACTATAGGGTGTGAGAAGAGGAGGGGCTGCATGGATTAGGAACAGCTAGCCAGATCCCTAATAGCCACAGTGGCCTAACTGCTCAGATATCCAGGGGTTTTTCTTTTTGGCACAGACTGAAATATGGCAGAGGAGATATTCAGACAAACCCCACCCCATTCCATTCACAGGCATGGGGGAATCCCTGGACCGGCCTGGCTGAAAGATTACGCTGTGTGTGCGTGTGTTTGTGTGCTTGTGTGTAACCGGGTGGGTGTGTGCCTGCGTGCGTCTGTGTATGCATGTGTATGTACAGAGTCTTCAGAAAGCATTCATACCTTTTGACTTATTCCACATTTTGTCGTGTTACAGCCTGAATTCAACATGGATTCAATTGTTTTTTTTCCCCCCACCCATCTTCACACAATAATAGAGACGTTGGTAACTGTATTGAAAATGAAATAGAGAAATTTCGAATTTACGTAAGTATTCACACCCCTGAGCCAATACTTTGTAGAGACACCTTTGGCAGTGATTACAGCTGTGAATCTTTCTGGGTAAGTCTCTAAGAGCTTTCCACACCTGGATTGTGCAACAATTAGCCCATTATTATATTTTTAATTCTTTAAGCGCTGTTAAATTGGTTGTTGATCATTGCTAGACAATTTTAACAATTTAACAGCGCTTGAAGAATTACAAATATAATAATGGGCTAATTGTTGCACAATCCAGGTGTGGAAAGCTCTTAGACTTACCCAGAAAGACTCACAGTTGTAATCACTGCCAAAGGTGCCTCTAAGGTCTTGCCATAAAATGGATGTAAAAACTCTAATTAGGCCACTCAGGAACATTCACTGTCTTCACTGCAACGTCAGTGTAGATTTGGCCTTGTATTTTAGGTTATTGTCCTGCTGAAAGAATAATTAATATCCCAGTGTCTGTTGGAAAGCAGACTGAACCAAGTTTTCCTCTAGGATTTTTTGACTGATGTGGTGTACTCCTCAATGCCATCGGAGGAATCACAGAACATATTCCAGTCTGTGCTAGCAAAACAGTCCTGTAGCTTAACATCTGCTTTAACTGACCACTTTTTTATTGATCTAGTCACGGGTGCTTCCTGCTTTAATATTTGCTTATAAGCAGGAATCAGATGGATAGAATTATGGTTAGATTTGTCAAATGGAGGGCGCTGGAGAAGTTTGTATGCGTCTCTGTCTGTGGTGTAAAGATAGTCCAGAGTTTTTTTCCCTCTGGTTGCACATTTAACATGCTGATAGAAATGTGGTAAAACTGATTTAAGTTTCCCTGCATTAATGTCCCCGGCTACTAGGAGCGCCGCCTCTGGGTGACTCTCTAGGTTGGTAGTATGGTCTACAGTTTATCATGACAGACTCTACCTCAGGCGAGCAATAGCTCGAGACGTCCTTAGATATCGTGCACCAGCTGTTATTTACAAAAATACATAGTCCAACGCCCCTTGTCTTACCAGACGCCGCTGTTCTATCCTGCCGGTGCAGCGTATAACCAGCCAGCTGTATGTGGACAGTGTCCTTGTTCAGCCACGTCTCCGTGAAGCATAAGATATTACAGTTTTGAATGTCCCGTTGGTAGTTTAATCCTCCGCATAGGTCATCTATTTTATTGTCCAAAGATTGACCGTTTGCTAGCAGAATGGAAGGAAGCAGGGGTTTATTTGATCGTCTACGAATTCTCAGAAGGCAGCCCGCACTCCGGACCCCTTTTTCTCCTCCTCTTCTTCACGCAAATCACATGGATCTGGGCCTGTTCCCGAGAAAGCAGTACATCGTTTGCATCGGCTTCGTCAGACTCGTTAAAGGGAAAAAAGGATTCTGCCAGTCCGTGGTGAGTAATCGCAGTCCTGATGTCCAGAAGTTATTTTCGATCATAAGAGATGGAATTGATCTTTAAATTATACACATTTTGAGCCTGTGAACTTCATACTTCCTCATTGAGCCTTATTGATTTCTGCACACCTCAAGTCCAGATTTTATCTCTCATTCAACTCTCATACAAACATTTTTAGTGGAAAAACTCAAACATTGGCTCTTGATAGTCGATAGACCAATGACCCTAATTAAACACACATTTAGAAGACAGAAAAAAAAATCTTTCTCTGTTGATTGAGAGCAGTGATGACTTTGTTAAACTGAAAATCCAATCTGTCCCACAGCGCCCCTGAGCAGTGCTGGAAAACACCTTATCCAGTCGATCTGAAAAAAAAGGCTTCTCTCTCTCCTTTTCCGAGAAGAAGGGATAACAGCCCTCGTTGGGGGAATATCCACGCCTGCCAATTGCCGTAATGGCCTCTAATTCCAAATTAATTCAGTCTAAATGAACTGTCAGAGGAAGATTGATTTGTTGGAGCTGCTCTCTTGATGAGTGCTGTCTTGGGAGGGGGTGATTAGGCGCTGAGGCCTGCACAGCTCCCTCACAGCCTGGGGCTAGATTTCGTGAGCAGCCCCAGACCTGGGTATAGGTAGCAGCTGCTGCCGGGCTGACAAGTGAGGGGTTGTTTTTTCACTTGGGGATGGCGTTCACTGAGTGGGAGAGTGGGGACCAGGTTACATATTCATCTCTATGGGTTTGTGAACAACTAAAAGGTTTTGGGGGGGATTTGAACAGTACAGAGTTCTGGAGAAGGAGAAAGATGGAGAGAGGGGAGGAGAGGGATGACAGGAAACTGAGTATCCAATATCCATAGAGATAAGTCCCTCCCCACCCCCCTTTCTGTGCCATTGAAAGTAGGCTCAACACAAGCTGCTTTTGATTAAGGGACAGTTGCCATAGTAGCCGATATAGGGGACATTTTCAGTTCTTCAGAGTTTGCAGTTGTGAGTAACTTAAGTATTGCCCGCTTAGCTGATGTTTTTGCAGTGTCGGAGGTGGAACTGCATTGGAGCTGTCAAGTCGGTAGTCAGCTGCTCTTGTGATCATTGTCACGGAGTCACACCCATTTAAAATCATTAAACTGAAATTATTAGGATTTCTATCAGCCTAATTAAGATATATATTAAATCTCACATTCCAGTGTTTGAATTTGTAAACTAGGTTGCATGGGATTTCTCTTAATGCAACTCCGTGAAGCCAATGCTTAAGGTATAATGCTGTGAGCCGCATGTGGAATAGACAGCTCTAACATAGTTCCACCCCTGACACCGGAAAAACAACTGTCATGCAGATGTCGGCTAAAGCGGATCTGATTGAATCGAGCCCTAAAAGTCTCACAGGCCTTTTATCAATTAGATTTGCTCACCTCCTGCGTCCTCTTTCCTCTGTCCTCTCTGGCCTCCTTTTGAAAAAGGTCAAAGGTAGTCGAAGAGAGGCAATGAGGAGAGGCAAAGTGGACGAAAATTCACTTTTATGAAATTAGACTCTCTTTCTCCAATCGCGCATCATCAGGCAAATTACATTTAATTCCAAAATCAATGTATAAAGTGATAAAAACACATTTTTGCAAGACATTTTATAGATAAAAGGATAAGTTAAGTAGCATATCGTTTCTAAATGTTTGCATGCTTTTCTCCTTCGAGAGAACAATAGGTGATTTAAAGGGGGGGGTGCCAGATTTCAAAACACTTCTGCAAAGGACTCAGGTAGGATGTACTTGTGCTTCCTTGACAAAAGGAGGCTATCGAGGACTGTCTTCCTTTTGCCTATTAACTAATTGACACACTCCTCAGTTTCCTGGTCACAGAGGAGACAGGACGGAGGATGGACTTATGCCTAAACGAGAAAACCCAACAGAGTCACACCACAACAAAGAGTCCTACTTTTCCCAACAATGTACGTGTAAAGGACGTCACGCTGCTTGCTTTGTGAGTGCCACTTCCTCCCAATTCATCCCATATCTGGCCTCTGCCTTGATAGCACAGGTGACCTCCTTCCTGAAGTGTCTTACCAGTCGGCAGCACGCAAAAAGCGAGCTAATTTTTGGCGCAAGTCGGGACACTTCAGACTAAGGAGTAAGTTTCACCCATCCCCATGTGCTCCATACCCACCTACAAAATAATCAGGAAACATCTCCAACGGTTTAGATCTGTATCTTGTCCCATATTATTTCACTATGCAAAAGACCAGAGCATTTAAACAAAGGTGTAGCTAGCTTCTCATTATTACATTAGCTCCATTTTTACCGTGTACACTCAAAGAATATTTAGTTTCTGCAATTCAATAAAAGGTGTCCCTTGCATTTGCACTAGTCACTATATGAAGAAACCTTATTAATGGGTCCTTCTCAGACTTAATTAGCTGTAGAAAGGAGGCCAGGGGCCAACATTTGGACCCAGTGGGCTTAATATCCCTGCTGATTCCAGGGCTAGGCTAATTATTTTCCAATAACCTTACTTACTGGGCGCTCTCTCTCTTCTGGGCCTTTCCCTAACAAGCGTCACTCCCCCAGTCCCAGCATAGGCTGTTCTGGTTGGAGCTGAGCCGAGCTGGCCAAAGATGATTTCCTTCCTTCAGAGAGGAAGTTACTTCAGAACTTCTAAAACCCACGGCCATGAAGGAAGTGCTCCCTTTAAGGTCCTGTTTGATGTTCAAATCAATCTCCTTCAAATTCGCCATTAATGCTATTACTTAAAGTATTGGACACACTCCCAAGTACCCAAATGGCATTAGGTCTACTGTTATTAATTTGGGGCCATGCCAGCCTTCCCGCAAACATCAATATCAAAAGCCAAAATAGTTAACCTTATTACTGTAGCTATTTATTTTTCACTGTTAGTTTATTAATTTATTTTTTCCACCTTAGAACTTTCTGCTCTCACATATTGCACATATGAATAAATATGGTCCACATAAATATTCTTAAGGCTGATATTTGCACTGGAAAACCCTTTCTCATGCAAAAAGGGAACATCACAGGCTAAGAGGGGAGGGCTCAAATGGATATGAGAATATTGGAAATGAAATATAAACCGATTATCCATCGGTATATTCTGAGATGAAAGGTAGAGGAAACTCATTACATTTGAAATGTATCCAAATCATTTGGGTAATTACTAATGGTATAAAACATCTTTGTTCAAGTATATTGTTTTGTTGAGTTTAGGCACCTTATTGTACAGACACAATGGAAGCGTTTTGGGAGCGACAAACACACTGATTGTCTCGTCACATATTATTCTGGCATCATTCTGTTATTCAAGTTGGACACATTACGGTATTATTCCAAAGTTGTTGTGCGTATGCTGAGGCTTCTGTGTCGACATTAGACTGGCAACAGTGGTTTTTCTCACGCCGCCTTAAAATCCCTCTAAATCCAGACAACAACAAAAAAATCCCTCTACAATCCAGACTAAACATCTGAGGCCTTGGACTGGCTGCATACATACTACTGGTCAGAGAAACATGTTTTTCTTCTTCATTTAACGCGGATCCTCGTCATGACCATAACAGATTTACTCGTATAGTCTCTCCTTAATAAGTCAGATGGGTATCGTGTCAGTTGTTTTGGTGGACATTCAGTCCTGATGATTCCGGATTATGTCTTCAGCAACATCGATTTTCGTTATTTGATAAGATGTGGACAAGAAAAATGCATTGACGTGACCTGTCATTTCATTGCTCTTTTTCTAATGTTGACTTTGAAATAAATACGTTTCGTCTCACCACGTTGAGGTCAATTGCCAGTAGACGCTCTGACACCAATCCACCGACCAATCCTTATCACAATTCCTGTCCACAGAAGAGAAGTATAAGGTGCGTGTAAATCACACCAGCCTCGTGTGTTATGAACGTCTCGCGTAGAGATTCGATTGTAATGGCATTCCTATGGAGTTGATATGAAAATAGCCTTTTCCAGTTATCACACCGAAGAAAAGTAGTCATTATACACCAAACGCACACAAACTGGAGAATTGCAGACCAAATGGTACACACAGGAAATCATATGGAGCTAATAGCCTTTTTGATTGCGCTATATCTCTTTTCTTTTTGAGGAGTGATAGTGTGCAGGCACCTTTTCTTCTTCTTAACTATGCCTCTCCATTTCACAGGCACCTGTGAGTGGATATGGATGTGTTTGGCGCATAATCTGTCTCCCCAAAGTTTCTGTGTCCTCCCACAATGCACCTCAGGACATAGAGAAGCCCGCGTCTCATTCCCCTGATGGACCTCTCCCCTGTATGACAGCGCTGTCGATGAGCTCGTTAACATCTTTACTCCTCCGGTGGTCCCCGGCGATACGGGGAGCCGGGGATGGATGGACAGCACATCCCTTCATCTCACACTCTCTCCTCTCTTTCTCTCTACCCCCTTCGCCAGTCACACCCTCTTCCCCTCTCATCCTACCATTCTTCTGTCTCATTGTGTATTTTATTATTTTCCAAACTCTGAGCTACTCCAGTTTAAGCCCACTCTTTGATCAATAGCGGCAGAGGGTTTTGTGACTGAATACATTATACACCTTGGCAGATTAGTCTATCAATACTATTAAATACTCTTCATGGCCCAAGTCCGGGTCTGCATTATTTACAAGGCCTCTGGTCAATTGCACATTATCTGTATAAAATGAGCTGGTAAATGATGTAGCCTTAGCGTCTCTATTAGCCAGTCAGTGATGTAGCTTTAGTTGCATGAGACCTCTTCAGCTCTCTATCAACCCTATCTCTCCTCCTGTCTCTCTTCCCAACTCTGCCCATGTACAGTGCAGCTGGGTATTTACGAATTACAGTGAAAAAGTGTCTTACTAAAAGTTGTGTTATAAACAAGTTAGATCATGTGGGTTGCCCCTACAGTCGGTTGTTTAGATAGCAAAAGGTAACCTTTGATTAAAACCTATGTTTGGAAACCCATGTTGGCATACAGTTTCGGGGGGGCTCTCAAGTGGCGCAGCGGGTCTAAGGCACTGCATCTCAGTGCTAGGGGTGTCACTACAGACCCTGGTTCGATTGCAGGCTGTATCACAACCAGCCATTGGGAGTCCCATAGGGCGGCGCACAATTGGCCTAGCATGGTCCGGGTTTGGCCGGTGTAGGCCGTCATTGTAAATAATAATTTGTTCTTAACTGACTTGCCTAGTTAAATAAAGGTTAAATAAAAATAATAAAAAAAAGTAGTTTATGTCTTGTGCTGGGTTTGGGTCTGACACCTGTGAGCATCGTTAAGGTATGACATCACTACTGGATGTATTGTATTGGGGGATTACGGAAAAGAGGAAGTGTGTGCCATGCTGTAAAGTGGACATTCATGCAGTCATGTGGTATGAGTCTTATTTGATTCATTTAGGATTTAATTCAGCCAGTCTAATTAAGTATTAACACGGAAACAGAACAATGGCTGCAAGGATTGACACATTTACGTGTGTTTAGTTAGTATGGAGAAAAGCTGGATACAAAACCGATGGCAAAGGGCAAATTTTCGACGAAGAAGCAACGGATGCAACTCATTAAAGGAAGAGATCTCTACTTTTATTTCTCACTGGACCATGTTCAGGATATTTTTTAACGCTACCAGAGACTGGGATGGCTACACATTATGGCGCCAAGATCAGAGCATTGAATCTCTACTTCGTTCCACAAGTCAATGCAGCATTTGCCCGCCAAACGTTTCAGAGAATTGCACAAAAGGAAGGTGAGACTGTACAACAACTTAACATTCACTTTATGCAGGCTGCAAGAGACTGTGATTTTGCTGGTGATACTGAGAATCAGATCAGGGATGCTATTCCTAGCAAATATACATCATCTTTGCAGAAAGTTACTGGAGGAAGGTGCTAGGCTAACACTACCTGCACATTGGAACTAGCCTTTCAGTGTGAGAGAATCGAGGAGAAGATGTTAGCCATGTCAATGACAGTTAAGGCGGAGACAGAGACTGTTAATCGTGTTGCACAAAAAGGAGGGAAACGTGCAAACTTCAAAGTGGAAGGAGGAGGGAAATAACAAAAGACAGTGTTTTAGATGTGGTCACACAGATCACATTGGGCGAGACCTAAAGTGTCCCGCACGGGGGCAGATGTGTCACAAGCGCAATGGGAAGGAGCGTTTGTCAAAGGCGTGTCGCACAAAGGGGTCCAAGAGACAGAGAGTGAATAATATTGAGGAACAATATGACTTTGCAGTTGTTGTTAATGAGAATGACGGGTCAGATAGACTTACCTTTTGTCTGGGGGGAGTTGAATGTTGATTGACTCTGGTGCAACTAACAATGTGATATATGAGAATTACATAGGAAAGACTGTTAAAATTATGTGTTGTCCCTTAAACAGAGAGAAAACTGAACTCTTATTGTTCTAGTTAACAATTATCAGTCAAGGGGGCATTCAAATGTTAAATCACAATCAGCAGTAGAACTTAGCAAGCAGAGTTCATTGTAATCAAGGGAAATTAAAAACCATTCCTTGGCAAAGAGACAGCGGTCATTATTGTACCAAATACAAAGGATGAGATAAGAACGTGCTGAGACATGGGACAGGCTATTGGAACACTATCCTATCCCAACAGTAGATGAGTCCAAAGATATCGGACCGACTGCAGAGAGAGTGAGAGCTGTGACGGAGGCCAGGGAGCCAGAGAACGCCTCAGAGGTGAGAAGATGCCTGCTGGGAGCGACAGCACAGCTGGAAAAACACTCACACGTATCAGGTGAGTGTGTGAGGTTTGTAGAAGTGAACGCTACACCCAAAGGCACTGACTACCAGAGAGGTAATGGAAGCCTCAGCCAAAGGCCCAGAGCTGAGAGAGGTACATCAACGCAATTGCGAGCGGACATTTTGAGAACTGTAAAGCTTATGGCCCAAGTGAATGAATGTGTGTATTATGTGTAGTTCGATACCTAGTTCTCCGCGGAACATGCTGTGACATGCACAAGCACTTACACTAGCTCATGAAGGACACTTCATAGTGGGCACAAAGAAGCATCTCAGAACCAAGGTTTGTTGGCCTGGCATGGAAAGGGCAGCCGAGAGACATTGCAAATCTTGCCACGGTTGTCAGACAGTAACCAGACCTGACGCACCAGAAACCCTGAGAACTGCACCATTACCCGATGGTCCCTGGCAGGACGTTTTCATGGACTTAATAGGGCCCCTGTCTACAGGGCCCTCTAGACTCTAGTCGCTACTATGACATTCTGAAATCGCCAACGACAGACAAGGTGATGGACAGCTGTGAAGCAATATTCAGGAGACATGGACTGCCTGTGACCTGTAAATCTGACCGAGGCTCGCAACTCAAATCTACTGAAAGGAAAAAAATATTGCGAAAGCAATGGAATCACTAACTAAGTATGTGACTGTGCACAGAAGCATAGACCATGCCACCACAGGAAAGAGTCCCGCCGAGCTACTCTTCAATCGAAAGAGGAGGGGGAAACTGCTAAACATCCGAGAGTCACAAACAGAGCTGCAGGAGAGTGATTGAGATGCGAAGCAGAAAAACAAAGTCTAAGCTGTATGCAGACGAGCGCCGGCGAGCATTCTACTCCAAAGTGGCTGTGACAGACACAGTACTCGTACAACAAGAAAAGGTCAATAAGTTCACATTGCCATTCAAAGCTACACCCCACAAAGTTGTAAGCGAAACAGGAAACAGGTTGAGTGCGGAGTCTCTAACGGGAGCACGCTACATAAGGAATATGACATGCGTGAAAAGGTACAGAATCAGTGACACAAGTGAAACACTCACTGAGCAGGACGGAACACTGGGGGCTGAGAACAGTACAGGCTTTGAAACACAACCCACTGTTACTCAGGCTCCCGACCAGGGCATCACCGTGCCACCAGACATTCAATAGACATTCAGAACTCACAGGGTTAAAAGAGCACCACTGAAAATGTCTGTGATAAAGTAAAAAGGGTACAAGTAATGTACTGTGAGTGGACATTTTGAGAACTGTAACACTGTTGTGTTTACTTGAAAAGAAATAACACAGGTTTGTAAGATGTCTGTAAAAGAAGTACATTGTAACTGAGTGTTACTGTAATGTTATGTATGTGGTGGAAAACAAGAAGTGTTCAGAAAATAGGCCACACGTTTAAAAGTGTTAAACACATTTCAGAATCTCCTAAAATAGACACAAGATGGCGCTTTAATGTGTCCTTACTAGAAAATCCTACTTTCGGTGAACAATTTGAAACGGAATTGAATGAATTCATAATGATTAACAAAAAATAAATGGATGATCCTCTGATTTTATGGGACGCCATTAGGGGTTTTATTAAGAACAATGCAACTGCATTTGCATCTGGGCTGAATAAATCACAATTACAGAAGATATCAGAATTGGAAAAGTTGTTAATGACATTAGAGCGTTCTCAACAAACTATTTTTTTCAGACCAGGTAGCTACTACTCTTTTTAAAGTCAAGACGGAACTAAATCTATTGATAAGACAGAAAGCAGGATTCACCATTCATCGAGTTAGACTCAACCATTACTTTCATGGTAATCGACCCAGTCATTTACTGGCTAACAAGCTTCGCAGTAATGATCAATTAGCGGATATTGCAACGATTGAATCTGAATTGGGTGAATTATTATCAGAATGAAAAATAATCAACCAAAGATTATCTGTTTTTTTAAAGAATTGTACACCTCTGATTGTAAATCCAGACCTAGCCAGATTGAGTCATTTCAAAAGATAGAATAACTCTTAAGCTGGCTTGCTGGGAGCCCACATCTCTCTCCATGAACCCATTGGATAACATGAATAAAGGAAAATCACCTTGGGATGGTATTCCTCCTGAGGTCTATTTCAAATTTTGGAACCAATTTGGTCCACTGTTACTTGAAATTATTAAAACCGCTGTTCACAAAGGTTCATTTGGAAGGGATGTAAATACACCACTAATTTCGCTTTTAGTAAAACAACGTAAGAACACCACCCAGTGTTCTCACTGTCACCCTCTATCTTTGATAAACACAGATATTAAACTATTTTCAAAACTTCTGTCGTCCTGAAACTTACTTACTCAAATTGGTACATCTGGACCAAAGTATGTCTGTTAAAAAAGTATTATCCTCAGATAACCTCCGTTGTCTATTACATATCTTACATGCTTTATCAGAAACTAAAGCCCCATGGGCAGGTCTATCTCTCGATGCAGAAAAAATCTGTTGATAGACTAGTATGGTCATACTGTATATTCGGTCAGTTTTGGAACATATAGGACTTGGCTCCAATTTCATTAATATGATTAGAATACTATATGCCAATCACTCAGCCGTGGTAATAATAGGCAATACCTGCTCTGTTCTGTTCAGAATAACTAAAAGTAGTAGGCAAGGTGATCCCATCTCACCGCTGCTATTTTCATTGTCTATGGAGCCCCTGGCCCAGGCATTTCAACACTCAAAAAAAATGACATGGTCCAAATGTGGAATCCGCACCTTTGCCGATGCCATGGACAGTAATGGTGAATTCCAGCGTTATGGATGTGACATTTGCACACACAATGAGCAACAAAAAAAGCCAGAATTGACTTATCAAGCAAAAATGAAAATGTTGATGTGTATATTTGTAGAACCCTATAGGGGAAGTGTAGACACAAAATTACAACATTCTAAGTAATATCACTTTGAAGTAATGGAACAACAAAACTTATGGATGTGACTGAAATTGAAATGCATTTTGGGAGAATGGACACAGCAAAAGTCTGTGAATCTCAAAGTCTTAGGGTAAAATATGAATAGCCATTTTGAAAGTAAGGTTTGGCCACCCACAAAAACAACAATGATGAGAATATAAAAATGGTCATATATATACTTTAGAAAGGAAAATGTACCTTTCTGGATGTGACCTTCTCCGTTATGGATGTGACGCTGTCAAGATTTCTTCATCAAACTTCATCATAATACTTTTGTTGTTAACTTAAAATGTAGTGTACCTCAAAGAACCAATAAATCACCAGTATCTTGAATAGTTATTGCAGAGAATATCAAAGTGAACTCGTGGGTCACGTCTTAACCAACCATGCATGCAAAACTTTATTTAAAAATCCCTATTTTAATTTCAAATTAGAATGCTGCATACCTCAACAATTATATATTCTGTATAACACCAGTGGAATTCATTCCCTTGTTTACTTGAGCTAGCTGGACTCATTCCCAGTGGTGTAAAGTACTTAAGCAAAAATATTTTAAAGTACTACTTAAGTAGTTTGGGGTATCTGTACTTTACTTTACTATTTATATTTTTGACAACTGTAACGGTCGTCGTATGAAGGAAAAGGTGAGGACCAAGGTGCAGCGTGGTAGGTGTTCATGATTTTTAATAATAATCCAAACTGAACACTGAATAACAAAACAACAAAGAAACAACCGAAACAGTTCTGTCTGGTGCAGACACACACAGACTGAAAACAAAGGAACTAAGGTCAGAACGTGACAACGACTTTTACTTTTACTACACTACATTCCCAAAGAAAATTATGTACTTTTTACTCCATACATTTTCTCTGACACCCAAAAGTAAATAATGTTTGCTATTGTTTCATTAACCTTCCGACTTGGTCAGAAACACAGGGAGACAGATGTGAGTAAAAAAACATGGAGACATATTGGCTGTTTTTTTTTCTTCATGTTTATACTGAATGTATTATTTATTATTAACTCAGAATGTATTTCTTACTATTTTGTTTACTTCTGAAAGGCAGCCTATTGGTACAGATTTTATACATGTATAATTTGATGGATAATGGATAATGTACCTGTAACCCCAGAACAAAAAACTAACAAAACAAATAAACATTTGGTCCCAAAAATGTTTGTAAACTGGAAATGTATTTCCCAGAAAAGGAGGGATGTCATGTACTGGGTTTGGGTTTGACACCTGTGGGCAACCTTAATGTATGACATCACTACTGTATGTATTGTATTGTGGGTGTTGTTGTGTGGACACCATATAAAAAATTACATTGAACATGGTATTGTACTTACCTGCAGTATAGTATGATTACTATTCATGTGTTCATGGTTATTATTGGCATTGGCCTTGACCGTGACCCTTTGATGATGTCATCACCCAGAGTTAAACCTGTGTTTGTACCATTTGTACATGGCTGTACACCTTTTATTTATTAGGTTGAAAGTAAAGGAAAGTAATATTGAATTGCGTGTCGGCATTCCTTGTCAAGTTACTGCATCTTTTTGGCGACAAGGATAAAAGTGAATCAGCATGTACAGGGCAATGTGCTAGCTAGCTAAGAAACAGTGGATGTAGTCAGTTAGCTAGCTAGCTTAATGAGCGACGGAGAGCACCCGCTGCTGGAGGGCAACACCGATGGTGACAACCAGCAGAACGTGGAAATCGCTAACAAGGATCAAGGACAAGTTGGCGTTAGAATGGCAATGTTTGGGACTATCATTCAGTTTGTGGAAGACAACGAGGACTGGACGGAATATGTGGAAAGGTTGGGACACTTTTTCTTGGCTAATGGAATTAGCAGATGAGGCTAAACAGCGCTCTATTCTCTTGAGTGTGTGTGGGGCTAAAACCTACAAGCTAATGAGGAATTTGGCTACATCACGGAGATCGGGAGAAATTCCTTTTGTGGATCTAGTTGCTCTCCTTCAGACTCACCACAATCCAAAGCCTTCAGTGATTGTCCAGAGGTTCAAATTGAACTGCCATTTTCGGAAAACAGGTCAGTCTGTTGCTAACTTTGTTGCTGAATTACCTGAGCTTTCTGAACATTGTGAGTTTGGGGCTATGTTAGAGGACATGCTCTGTGACAGATTAGTCTGTGGCATTAATGAGGACAGCATACAGTGCCGTTTGCTGGGGGAAGCCACACTGACTTTCAAGAGAGCATTGAAAACTATCTCAAGGGATGGAGATGGCCGTTAGTAATGTAAAAATCAGACTGCGGACGTACACCGGGGAGACCATGCCATTGCCTGGAGCTCTGGAGGTGGACATTGCATGCAACAGCCATTAAGCGAGAGCACGGCTCTTGGTAGTAAACGGTAATGGGCCTAGTCTACTAGGGCGTGACTGGCTCAACAAAATACAACTGAACTGTGGTGAGATAAAACACACACGAGTGTCTGAGGATGTCATTCAAAAGTACCCTGAGATTTTAAAAGATGAATCGGGCACACTGCAGTTACGCTGTTTGTGGATCCTCCTTTTTCAAGCCCAGAACAGTGCCATACGCCATGAAAAAGAAAGTTGAGGATGAGTTGGAGCGGCTGCAGGAAACAAACATTATTACTCCCATTCAGTTCTTCCGCTGGGCAGCTCCAATCGTTCCCGTTCTGAAAAGTGCTTAAATGTGGGGACTAAAAGCTCACCATCAACAGGGCCTCTAAGCTGGATTTCCTCGCTGCCGCGGGTGGAGGACCTGTTTGCGACGCTTGCTGGAGGCAAGACATTCTCAAAGCTTGTCATGAGTCACGCCTACCAACAGCTCCTCCTGGACGAGGACTCAAAAGAGTATGTCACAGTCAACACGCACAAAGGCTTGTTCAGGTACAACCGCTTGGTTTTCGGAGTGGCGTCCAGTCCAGCCATTTTCCAGAGGACAATGGACAATCTGCTGCAGGGGATCCCTTATGTAGCAGTGTCCCTGGACAACATCCTGGGTACAGGGGAGACGGAGGAGGAGCACCTCCACCATCTGAAATAAGGACCGTAATTTTTTGTTTGTTTACATTTACAGTAACACTAGCATTTTTTTATTCATATTTTTTATTTATATTTAACTAGGCAAGTCAGTTAAGAACAAATTCTTATTTACAATGACGGCCTACCAAAAGGAAAAAGGCATCCTGCGGGGACGGAGGCTGGGATTAAAAATAAAACAAATTCAAATATATAAATATAGGACAAAACACACATCATGACAAGAGAGACAACACAACACTACATAAAGAGAGACCTGAGACAACAACATAGCAAGGCAGCAACACATAACAACACAGCATGGTAGCAACACAACATGGTAGCAGAACAAAACATGCTACAAACATTATTGGGCACAGACAACAGCACAAAGGGCAAGAAGGTGGAGACAACAATACATCACGCAAACTGTCAATTAAGAGTGTCCAAGATTGAGTCTTTGAATGAAGAGATTGGGATAAAACTGTCCAGTTTGAATGTTTGTTGCAGCTCGTTCCAGTCGCTAGCTGCAGCAAACTGAAAAGAGGAGCAACCCAGGGATGTGTGTGCTTTGGAGACCTTTAACAGAATGTGACGAGCAGAATGGGTGTTGTATGTGGAGGATGAGGGCTGCAGTAGATATCTCAGGGGGGACTGAGGCCAAAGAGGGGTTTATAAAGAAGCGTCAACCAGTGGGTCTTGCAACAGGTATACAGAGATGACCAGTTTACAGAGGAGTATAGAGTGCAGTGATGTGTCCTATAAGGAGTATTGGTGGCAAATCTGATGGCCGAATGGTAAAGAACATCTAGATGCTCGAGAGCACCCTTACCTACCGATCTATAAATTAAGTCTCAGTAATCTAGAATGGGTAGAATGGTCATCTAAATCAGGGTTAGTTTGGCAGCTGGGGGGAAAGAGGAGCGATTACGATAGAGGAAACCAAGTCTAGATTTAACTTTAGCCTGCAGCTTTGATATGTGCTGAGAGAAGGACAGTGTACTGTCTAGCCATACTCCCAAGTAATTGTATGAGGTGACTAGCTCAAGCTCTTAACCCTCAGAGGTAGTAATCACACCTGTGGGGAGAGAGGCATTCTCACCAAACCACATGACCTTTGTTTTGGAGGTGTTCAGAACAAGGTTAAGGGCAGAGAAAGCTTTTTGGACACTAAGAAAGCATTGTTGTAGAGCATTTAACATCTGGAGAGGGGTCAGCTGAGTATAAGACTGTATCATCTGCATATAAATGGATGAGAGAGCTTCCTACTGCCTGAAATATGTTGTTGATGTAAATTGAGAAGCCCATGGGGCCTAGGATTGAGCCTTGGTGTACTCCCTTGGTGACAGGCAGTGGCTGAGACAGCAGATTTTCTGACTTTATACACTGCACTCTTTGAGAGAGATAGTTAGAAAACCAGGCCAAAGACCCGTGAGAGACACCAATAGTCCTTAGCCGGCCCACAAGAATGGAATGGTCTATCGTATCAAAAGCTTTGGCTAAGTCAATAAAAATAGCAGCACAACACTGCTTAGAATCAAGGGCAATGGTGACATCATTGAGGACCTTTAAGGTTGTGACACATCCATAACCTGAGCGTAAACCAGATTGCATACCAGAGAGAATACTATAAGACTTCAAGAAAGCCAGTCAGTTGATTATTGACAAGTTTTTCCAACACTTTTGATAAACAGGGCAAAATAGAAGTAGGCCTGTAACAGTTAGGATCAGCTTGATCTCCCCCTTTAAATAATGGACGAACCGTGGCTGCCTTCCAAGCAATGGGAACCTCCCTAGAAAGGAGAGACGGGTTAAAAAGGTTGGAGATAGGCGTGGCGATGATAGGGGCAGCAACCTTAAAGAAGAAAGGGTCTAAACCATCTGACCCAGATGGTTTTTGGGGGTCGAGTTTCAGGAGCTCCTTTAGCACCTCTAACTCAGTGACTGTCTGCAAGGAGATACTTTGTAGCAGGGCAGGGGAAAAAGAGGGAGAACCATCGGGGATAGTCACATTAGAAGGTGGTGGGAGATGAGGAAATGTTGGACAGGCAGGGAGGCATGGCTGAGTCAAATAGAAATCCTGACTTAATGAAGTGGTGACTAAAGAGCTCAGCATGTGATTCTTGTCAGTAACAACCACATCATTAACTTTAAGGGACATGGGCAGCTGTGAGGAGGAGGGTTTATTCTCCAGGTCTTTAAACGTTTTCTAGAACTTCTTGGGGTTAGACCCACAGAGAGAGAACTGCTCCTTAAAGTAACTAACTTTGACTGTCCAGATAGCCTGAGTGCACTTATTTCTCATTTGTCTGAACGAGAACCAGAGTATGCGTGTGCCAAGCCTTTCGCCAAATGCAATTCTTGAGGTGGAGTAACTCTGCAAGATCACAGTCGAACCAGGGGCTGAAACTGTTTCTAATTCTCATTTTCTTTATAGGGGCGTGTTTGTTACCAATACCACTGAAAATATCAAAAAAGAAGGTCCAAGCATCTTCGACAGAGGAGATCAAGCTGATTCTATATCATTCAACAGTACTAAAGTGTTGAAAAGAAAACACTGATGTGGTTTACTTGTTAATCTTATGTTATCTTCTCACAGGGGGGATTGAAATTAAGGAGGGAGAAATGTTATAGTGGACACCATATAAATAATTACATTGAATATGTTAATGTACTTACCTGCAGTATAGTATGATTACTATTCATGCGTTCATGGTTATTATTGGCCTTGGCCTTGACCGTGCCCTTTCCCCTTTGATGACGTCATCACCCATAGTTATACCTGTTCGATTTAATTTGGTCAGTCTAACGAAGTATTAAGATGGAGACAGAACAGTTTGTTCTACACTCTCTACACTTTTAGAATGCAAAGTTGTCTTCAATCCCTTGCAACAGTGGAAAGCTATGTTGAATCCGAAACAACAATGCAATATCACGCCCGTAAGAATGCTGTTGTGCCAAACATTGGGACAAAACTATTTGGCTGTAAAGCTGGGTCTCATTTAGTGGGGAAATGTTTTCCCATCTTCGGAGTTGAAAGGGGAAATATTCATTAAGGAATAAATGAAATGAGCCATGACTGCTACAAGGCCGCCTTGGAAATTCAATTTGTATTCATAAACAGCCACTAGCATGGGGCGATCATTCTGAGTAGTTGGGTTATTGAAGCTGTGTCGTAATTTCACTTGTTATTTACGAGGCCTAAATGTGTGCCACAGCCTGATGAAATAATGTCTTCTGTCTAAAATCTATTAATTGTGATCATTTCCCAAGCATTATTTAAACTCAGATCTAAACTCAATCATACTAAAAGTAAACAAATACTTGAGTTGATGTTACCATTAATGAAATGTAATTTAGTTTTGCTTTTTCTTCAACAGTAGCATGGAATAGAAGTCTGTATTCTCTAAACTAATGTCTCTCTAAACTCTGCTCTTGTTTCTATGGTTAAATCATAACATACAATTTCTATCTCCAAATCCCTTCTGAGGTGTGAGTATAGGTATATATGTTTTTATGAGAGACAGAGGAAGAGAGAGAGAGCGAGAGAAAGAAAGTGACATAAATTGAGAGAATGAGAAAGAGGGGTGCAAGGCTAACAAGGGCTAGTGTTTTTGCATGTGCAGAGTTTGTGTATGTGTTGTTGACAGGGGGGGCGAGGGGGGTGCTTCGTTTGTTTGCGCGATCCTTTAGAAAAAGAGCTTACGAGAAAGAAGTAAGACGGGGAGCTAAAGTGAACATTTAGGCCTTTCTCTGAGGCCCAGCCTTGCCTAAGCTCTAGCCCGGTAGAGCCGTCTGGCCAAGGCCTCCCTCCTCACACTAAGCCTGGATTAATGATACTCTCTCTCTCTTTCTCCACATCCATCCCTCCATGCATCCAACCATCCACCACACCTAGGATTGTTCATGTCTACACACACACACACACTCATATCAGCGTACACACACATACACATTCTCACGCAAAAATATGCATACGCTCAAACAAACATGCACACACCCGCTGCAGTCCTAATCACCCTTGCCCCTCTATAATCCATGTCAGTTCAGATTTCTCTACAGCTTAAGTAGCCTAAGCACCTCAAGTGTTATATCTGATGGATGGGGGAGGATATGCCAAAGCTATAAGAAGACAAATAAGTATGTTTTTCTGCACTTTGCCCTCATCCCAAGCCACAGTGCATCAATCTTTATTATTGCAGGAGTCACCGCTAAGCTCTTCATTTAGACACGTGCCACCCAAGAAGTGTCTACTGCTCTTTGTTTGGAATTTAGAACATAGAACAAGGATGGAGTTGAATATTGTTTTCACTTGAATGGTTTCTTGGGAGAGGTAAGAGCAGGGGCATAGAAGTGAAGCTGACATTGTAGGAGACACATTTTGCTACAGTGTTCCGGAGATTTCTTTTGTTGAAAAACAGGTTTTAAATGCTAATTCTGTTTGAGAAAAGGATACAGACGAATATTAACTAACTAATGAGCACATTTACAAGGCTAAGGCTAAGGGCGGCTGGTATATATGGAACGCCGTTTGGGTCTTTGCATGTAAAATTTGAATTTGAATTTGACCGAACAGATTACAAAATTAGATTATAGAATGAATCCAGACCAGACCCCACGGAGAAAGCATGGTCAGCCAGCTAACATTAGCCATATCCCAAGCAGTTGCACCTGATTCATCCTAGCTAGTCAGAATACAGACTAATAATCAAGCATTTTGTCAGCATTGATGACAGTTTGGAAACTGGAGCTAGGCTGTCTCCCTAGACTTCATTTTTTTGTATGAAAAAGTCACAAATATATTTGATATAGATGTGTTAAGCAACTTCTGGAGTAGCTTGGTACCTAACTTGCACCAATGCAACCAGCCTGAAAGCAATGACCAGAAACTGAAATCATTTTCAATATTCTTAGCAATGATTTAGGAATCCATGTGACTAAGTTTGTTAAATGCGGAAGACACATTTCAGTTGAAGGCATTCAGTTGTATAACTGACTAGGTATCCCCCTTTCCCTTTCAGTTCATGAAAATAACTAGCTAAATAATGAACTAAACAAGCTAGCCAGCTACCTAGTTTACCCAAGCTAACATTATAAGCATGGCTAAGTGTGGCTTGACCGGACATTTTAGATGATGACGCCTAGCTAGATAGTTAGCTAGTTAACTATAGCTGCTGAAACAGATGATGTCAATGTGCTGTTTTTGGGGGAGAACATTGTTTGCATTCAACAGCTAGCTAGCTTTTTTCTGACCAGCACTGTGCCAGAGCTTTGGGAAGTGTGTGTGTGTCTATGTTGTGCGACAGCGGCAACTGCTCATGACAAAACTTTACCAGCATCATAGCTAGCATACGTATCGGTGAATCGCTGAGATATATGAATTACAAGTCATAGTGTTATCAATGTGTAATAACTACGTAAAAAAAATGTATGAAGGTGTTAAATTATTATGTGATGTGCGGTAATATTCAGGTCCTAATTGGTCAACAAGCTTATTCGACCTGTCAAATAGTGTTATTTGACGTGTATCTTTTTCAACACACTAAGACCCAAACGGCGTTCCATAGGTACAGTCCAATCAGTGTTAGGGCCATGGCCATTCCTACTGTACTGAATACCACTGTGAATGATAATGTGGAAAGGCCACTGAAAGTCGCACATTTATATGTTGACTAGCGTAAACAGTCTAGGACACTGATATCCCCTGAAATAATCAAGTTGTATTTTATTTGGATGAACAGACAGTGCACCCCAGCACTGACCCACAGCATAAAACACCTTCCCAAAAACTCTCTCTCAGCATGCCTCCCGCATCCTCACGTACAGTAACTAATTTTCATAACATTGTGTGATAGGCTGAGAGACTTTTGAATGTGTGAACGTTACATTACCCACTTCTTAAACTGAACACATTGATTGCTTTTTCCCCAGAGCACCCTGTTTCCTTGAGGGGTAGTAGGTCTGACTAGGCACAAATGAGTCAGGGCTCAACTCAGTCTCTTGTCCCGTGCCAGTGACCTCATGCTCTGAGACAACCCCAAAGTAAGATTTGAGCTGGTTTTAGTGTACCAAAGCATGATACAGTCCATTACACTGTAGTACTTCATACAGCACCTCTGACAGTTTCTTTGCAATTTTGAAAGGACCTTTGAATTTCTTTCTCAGTTTGCGTGACAGCCCCTTTTTCCTCTGGTAGTCCAAGCCACATATATTCATTTTCCTCATACCTCTGGAGTGTCACCTTTAGATCATAGTATTGCTTTTGTTAACCTGTGGCTTTTAGGCGATTTCTCTTTACAGCTTCCCTTACAGTGCTTAAATACCCTTGCACCTTTTGTACACACTGAGGGACATACTGTTTCCTTTCATTTTGTTGTATTCCCATAACCACATCAACCAGTAAAGTCATTTCAGTACCGAAACCCGTGGAAGATTGAACACTACTCCTGTATGCATGCCATCATCACATATGGGAGTATCTCATCCCAATTTCTTTGATTGTCATCAACAAAAAGTGACAGCATGTTGATCAGAGTTTTGTTTATTCTTTCCACTACACCATTTGATTGTGGGTTGCACGGAGTGGTTTGTGTTTTGTTCACTTGTAAAAGAGCGCCCATACCCTTTTTAGATCTCTCTAAAAAGGGTAGGTTCAAAATTTCGCCCCTGGTCGCTATGGATATGGGTGCTCTGGGGGCTGGACCCTGTAACTTGTATGCAACGCACACAGCCGTTACACCACTGCTTTATGGCTCTCTGCCAGCCTGGCCAATAAAATCTTGCTCTGATTTTACTGGTGAGTTTTTCAACTCCGAAATGGCCTCCTGTTCTGCCATTGTGGATAAAGGTAAGTATCTCATGTATGAGCTCATCTGGTACAACCCCTCTGCAGATGGTGTCATCTGTCTCATAGTTTTGACTCTCAAGGCATAACACCTCATTCTTCACATGTAATGCCCCCCACACTTGTTTGAAAGGCATAAACTTTGGCTTCAATTGCAACTCCACAGGGAGCTCTACCCTCTTTTTTCGAATTATTTTACTGGGAGACCACTGGGTCTCTATCCTGTGCTTCCAAAAGGAAAGCTGCATTTCTGGGTACTGCCTGGCTTGTTTGAGCTCTAACTACAGGCTCAGTAGTGGCATCCCGAGGCTTGTTTACGATGGCTCTCAGATTGAGTGGCCTCCTGTGAGACGGCTGTGTCTACACTCTCTGTCTGTGTGTGTCGACGTGACACATCATCTGCATTACTGTGCAGTCTCCCTGGCCTGTGGACAATATCATAGTCAAACTGATCCACCTGTCCCTCAGGTTGTTCGAAGTTACTCAGCCACCTCAGTGAGCTGTGATCAGTTCTCAGTAGAAATGTCCTCCCCAGCAAAAAAGTGTCTGAGGTTTTTTAAGAAACACTACCACAGCAAGAAGCTCCTTCTTGGTAGTTGAATACTTCCTCTCCTGTTTTCACAGTGCCCGACTGGCATATGCTATTTCTCTCTCTCTACCCTCGTGTTTCTAGGAGAGGACTGCCCCTATGCCTGTGTCACATGCGTCAGTATCCATTATGAAATCTAGATTTGGGTCTGGGAAAGCAATTATGGGGGATGTCGTAAGCTTGGACTTTAATTCATGAAAGGCCACTTCACACGTTGCGTCCCATTATCTGTCAATCTGTACAATGGCTCCACTGTAGCTGCAAAATCTGGTACGAACCTCCTATAGTATGACGCCAGGCCTAAAATGCTTCTTGCTTCTGTCAGTGATTTGGGGCTAGGCCATGACCTGACTGCCTCTGTTTTCATGGGGTCAGTGGACACTCCCTCAGCCCGAGATGATGTGTCCCAGGTAGCTCACCTGCGACCTGAACAAATGGCACTCAGATAGTCTTCTCCAATCTGCTGAAAACCTTGTCTAAACACTTCACATGCTCTTAGAATGTAAGACCAAACACTATGACGTCGTCTAAGTACACCAAACATGTTGTCCACTGTAAATCAGCCAAAACCAGGTCCATGTGATGCTGGAAGCTGCTTTTGTCAACCTAAACCCCATGGCCTGGAAAAGCCCTCTCTTTGTCACAAAAGCAGTTTTGCAACGATTCTTTGGTGTGCATCTCGACTTGCCAGTACCCACTGGCTAAGTCTAAAGTGGGAAACCACTGAGCACCGGCAAGCGACTCCAAGGTCTCGTCGATCCTAGGAAGTGGATAAGCATCTTTAACAGTGTTCTCATTTAACTTTCTGTAATCCACACAGAACCTGATTGAACAGCCCTTCTTTCTTACTAACACCACTGGTGCTGCGCATGGACTGCTGGATGGGTTAACTATTCCCCTTTCTAACATGTCCTGCAAATACTTGTCAAACTCTGCTTGCAGATGAACAGGCACCCGCCTCAACGCTTGTTTGATAGGCCTGATGTCCCCTATGTCAATCAAATGCTGGACTAGTTTTGTGCAGCCCAAGTCAAAATCACCAGTGCTAAACACTCCCACATACATTCCCACCATTTCCTTCACAGCTCTCAGCTGTACCTCAGTTAGCTGGCTACAATCTATGCCCAGCTCTTGCATTAACTGTTCTATGTCCCACTTTGCTGTGGTGGGAGAGTATGGCGGCTGGTTAGAATCCTGTAGGCTAGCAACGTATCAGGTTTCAGGTATGACCCAGATGGAGACAGTGTCGAAGTAACAAAAGTCGATACCTGGTCTTGTTCTGTGCACAGACCATTCAAGCTGCGATGAATGTAGAGACGTCAGGAACCATGGTAGGCCTCCAAAAGCATTGTCGCACAAAGGCCAGGGTCCGAATGGGAGCCCGGGTGGCAGGCAAGCCTGGAGGAGTGGGCTTACTCCAGGAGTGGGCTTACTCCAGGACCGAGAAGCAGACCGCATCAGGAACAAACTTCTGGTTATCTGCCCCCCCCCCCCCCCCCCCCCCCCCCCCCCCCCCCGTGGTATGGTTGCAGTGTACCACTCTTACCTCCAGTAGCATTTCGCCATACCTTTTTGTGTACCATTGAAACCTGGGCCCCCGAGTCCACCATGACCTCACACTTGTAGTCAGCAAATTTGCACTCCATGTAAACTCCACTCCCCACAACACTTGAAGTAATCCTCGCTATGCCCATGCTGCGCTGTCATTTTGCATGTAAGGACAGTTTCTTTTCATGTGCAATGTGCAACCACAGTGCCAGCAGGCCCTGCTATTGGCCGACATAGGTTGTCCTCTGTTGCTCCGGGGGAACCTAGATCTCCCTCTCCCCTGGTCCGGTCTGTATCCTTCCGCAGCGTTCGCTGTTGCTACTGTAGAAGACCCTGGAAACGCTCTGCTGCTTTGGTATGTCTTCCTCCGATGTGGCCACCTTGCTGCCAGATACTGCACCTCAGTCCGCAACTACGCAACGCTCACACACAATGACTCGAACATCTCTTTTGGAACTCTGACATTGCCTCCAACTGGAGGCAGAGTAACCTCGCCTGTCCCACACGTGCACTTTGTATTGTGCAGTGTCTTTGCTTTCCAGCAAATCTAGCTGATCAAGCTCTGTAGCAATGCTAATGGCCTCTTCCAACATTTTTGGTAGCCCCTTGCGCCGGTGCATACGAAGTTCACTGCACCCAATGTGTGACCTCGTGCCAGCAAATCACGTGTGCTCGCACTATAATCTGGATAACCCTTGGAAGCTAGCCTGCTTAAATCATGCCCGGAGTCACAAATGCACTCACCCACTTTACGTTTTCTTTCCTGAAAAAATGCACGCTTCCACTGGCTCAGAAGGCCTCTGCAAAACAACTTTCACACTGTTATAATCACTCGTGGTATCGTGAGGTAAAGTACTCCACAATCTCAGCACATTTCCACTCAGCAACAGCATGAGAAAGTTCAAACGATCTGCCGCGCACCATCCGTTCACTTGCGCTGCTAACTAAAATTGTTAAATCCAAACAGTCCATTCACCTTCTGTCCCTTTGAAAGATTCTGGCATGAACACCGGCCGGTCAGTCCACCTGTCCATGGCATCCGGCTGATCCACCACCTGGCTGTTGGTCGGTTGGTGGTTTTTGATTGCTGTTCCCGGGTTGTTTGACTTTTTCTCTCCATTTTCCCCACACAGCTAACCAGCTAAAGTTAGCCAAGCTCACAAGTTGCTAGTTGAAGGTTAGCTAGTTGACGAGCTGATCCCACCGCTGTCACTAATTTGCAACTCGCATGTTGTTTGTTGACTAGCGTAAACAGTCTAGGACATTGATTTCCAATGAAACAATCAAGTTGTATTTTATTTGGATGAACAGTGCACGCCAGCACTGACCCGCCGCACAAAACGCCTTCCCAAAAACTCTCTCTCAGCATGCCTCCCATATCCTCACATACAGCAACTAATTTGCATAACATTGTGTGATAGGCTGAGAGACTTTCGAATGTGTAAACATTACAATATATACTGAATGATTAATTTCCTAGTATTTTTCTCACTTCCCCTATGTCTGATTATTACTACCGCTGCTCTAGATACTGTATGGTTTGAAACTTAATGTAATATTTACAACTTATAATACAGTTATTACACTGTAATAATAATCACCAACATAAACAGTTAAAAACTGTTTAAGGTAGCTATGCTGAACGATTGTTATCCAGTTAGCATATCTCTTAGATATATATATATATTTTTTCATATCTCTTAGATGTCAATTAAATGTTTTTTGCCAAACTGAAATCAATCAATCTCCACTCTACAAAATTATGAAAAATATATATCATCATGGCTGCCTCTCTCCTGCATGAAGTTACCACATGCAATACACCCTGTAGAACGGACTACTTTGCAGATATGAAACAAACAGACAATCTTAATAGCAGTCAGAAATATGAAATCCCCCTGTGTAGCCCTTTCCTTCAGTCAAATGACCTAGTGGCCTCATGGGTGGAATGTTATTAATATTTTTCATTTCATAATGAATAAGCATTATATTATTTTTTTAATCAAATTTTTGAGAAATATTTTTCAGTCTTCTGTGATGTATATAAAGTGTTATTTAATACATTTCAACATTTCATCTACAGGTGTCTTCTTTTTTTAAGCCCATTACTATGTGTGTGAGGTCAATACTTATGTTTCTAAGTAGATTTGTTTAGGACTACCAAGAATCACTCTGTGTGACCCAGATTTGGCCAACTGCAGTAATTATGCTACAAAACTAACTTTTTACAGGGTTTTAAAAATAGATTATATTTGATTCAAAATTCCATGACTTAGAGTAAGGCATTGTTGGCAGAATAGATGGATATGCAGTTTAATACAATTCACCAATACATTTCTTTGTAGTCTAACAAATATTGCTATAAGGTTGTAAAGCACAGCTGGTCTGGTACGTTGCTGCCTCCAGCCATTCAGGATGCAGTTTCAGTTTCAATTAATCAATATTGTGGACAAAAACTGACAAATGTTACTGAAGGCTGGGAATATCAATACAATCAAACTAGCAAGGGCAATGATCGCAAGTCAGTTAAAACGGGGCTAATAGGCTAGCTTATCTATTTATGTAGTTGTTTATTTAGCAAGCTAAACACGGCACCTAATGTTAGCTAGCTGCTGGGAGGATGTCCAGTCATTGTACAAGTGGGTGAGAGGACGACCTTTCACCTCCATATCTTTTTTCGGTTCTACTGCTGGAGATGCAGGTGTCATTTGGTTACCTAACAAGAAATGTGAATCACTTTGCTAGGTAGCTATGCTGAACTTGAATGACCGTTATCCACAGTTAGCATATCTCTTAGTTGTCAATCAAATGTATTTGGAATCATTCAGATTGGCGGGCAGGCAGGCAGGCAGGCAGGCAGGCAGGCAGGCAGGCAGGCAGGCAGGCAGGCAGGCAGGCAGGCAGGCAGGCAAGTTCCCATTGAGTTGTCAAAACACGGGTTGCAACAAGCATGCATTGGCAGGCAGCCTGCAGAAGGGCGAACAGTCTGCTATTCCCCATCGTTTATCAGTGACGGCCAACTACAAGCTGAGAGGCTCTGATTGGCAATACCATGTAGACTCCGGTCCTGGAAAAGACAGATGTTTTTATTAGGTTTTATTTACTGCAGTGTGTACTAATCCACGGCCACTTTCCCACTCTATATTGCAATAGAATTTTCAGAAATGCCTTACTCTACGCCGTTCACAGTACAGTAAGAAAACAAGAACATTACCATATCTAAAGTGCTTGCTTGTCAGAAAATGTAAAAAATATATATATATTCCTGGGGGTGTATACTCTACACATTTTGCTGTTTAAAATCAAGTTTGTTTTTTGTTTTTTTACCCCCCTTTTTGTGGTATCCAATTGTTAGTATTTACTGTCTTGTCTCATCGCTACAACTCCCGAGAGACGAAGGTCGAGAGCCATGCGTCCTCCGAAACACAACCCAACCAAGCCGCACTGCTTCTTAACACAGCGCACATCCAACCCGGAAGCCAGCTGCACCAATGTGTCGGAGGAAACACTGCACACCTAGCGACCTGGTAAACGTGCACTGCGCCCGGCCCGCCACAGGAGTTGCTACTGCACGATGAGACAAGGATATCCCTACTGGCCAAGCCCTCCCTAACCCGCTAGGCCAATTGTGCATCGCCCCATGGACCTCCCGGTTGTGGCCGGCCGCGACAGAGCCTGGGCTCGAACCCAGGGTCTCTGGTTGCACAGCCTTGGACCACTGTGCCACCCGGGAGGCCCCTAGTTTTAAATAAAGTTTGCTGCAATTCCATACATTTTGCCATGTGGGCAGGGGAAGATTGAGCAATTTTCTAACTCATTTCATGCAATTCTACTCATTTTACAATGGGGCGGAGAGAAAAGTGAGCAGTTTTACAGCTTATTTTCTGCAATTCTACACATTTTGCCATGGTGCGGAGAGAAAATATTGCAGTTTTATATCAAGTTTGCGGCAATTCTACATATTTTCCCTTGGGCTGAGAGAAGATTTAGAAATTGAATCACTAATTTCATGCAATTGTACAGATTTTGCCATTGGGCGGAGGGGAAAATGTGCAGTTTTTAATATGATATCTGATAGTGACTAACATAATAAATGGTGGCCCCCGGTCGGTAATTCGACCATGATTACAACAAGTTTAGATAGCTGGCTAGACTAACTTACCAATCTCAAAAATGTTAGCTGACATGGTTAATTGAGTGAGTGACTGTCAGTGACTGACATAACAAGATAGAAACTGCTGATGCACAACCGCCTGACTACTACGCCCCCTGAGTAAGACGTGACAATTGCATTGTCATTACATTAATTACAAATAGGCTATCTGCTAGTATACATTAATTGTATACAGGTTAAAAAACAAAGACAAAAAAACCAAATCTGTTTGCCTGCAGTATACCCACACCCTGGAATGCAGAAGTTTGAATGAAGGCACAAAACCACCACGCATTCGTCAAGCAGAGATGTGGCACTTTTTATTACAGTTTTTTTTTAGACTTCTGAACAGCGCTCCCTAAAGATGCTTCCATCCTCCTGGTCCTAACCCTTCCTTCCCTCCCTTCTTAAAAAGTGTCTGGTGGAGGAAAAAGAATAACAAACATATTTAGAGCAGGGAGAAGAGAAAGGAGAGAAAGAGGATACGTTTTCTGCCATGCAAAATAGGTTGTCAAAACCCATTACCTAAGTGTTCTTTCTCTTCCCCATATGCTTTTGTTGCCTAATCAGCTTTGTATCTCTCCAAATCCCGGATTGAGATAACAAACAAATGGATCAACTCGTCTTTCACGCAGCATTCATTGCTGGCCTCTAAGTACCTCAGCACCGCACTGCTGCAGCACTACCAGCTAGCCAGGGGAGGAAGTGCAGGCTGAAATTAATTTTTAAAACAACGGAGGATTGGAGTTTATTGCAGCAATCCACACCGGTCGGGAAATATAGTGGAAGGACTCAGGAAAATGTGGGATCATGGCTGGACTTCCGAGGGGAAAATCTCCTCACAATAGCGCCGGGACTCTTAGCAGATTTAAGTCACAGATTTGGGGATTACAGCCCGAGCCTGAGCTCTCTCAGTGGTAAACTTTGAGACGGTGGGGGAATTCAGTGATTATTGAAATGGGTTTTAGCCGGTTGCTAGGAGAGGCTGAGTAGGGCCTGTAATCAACTAGACAGGTCGAAAGAGGGATATTTCGTCACATTGCGTCGTGGCTCGGAATGCCGTTTATCGATAACAGAGGCAGCGGCTAGATACATGCATAGCTTTGCACTGAACATTATCCAGAGAAAGTTGGAGCGATAATACAGTAGATGGTGGGTGAGGATTTTGGAATGTGTTCGAAAAAGAGAGACCACAGGTTTAAGGCATGTGGCATAAGGAAAGCGCTGTTTGTTTTCCCTTCGGATCAATGACAGACAAATGACCAGTGACGCACACACACACAAACACCCCCTTCACAAAAACACCTCCTGCCATGCTTCCCCCTTCATCCACTAATCTATACCAGCCAAATTAGGCAGGCAAACAGATTGGGGAGAGAAAAGATTGACTCTGGGCAGGCTAATTAGCTCAGACTCATTAGGAGTCTTTAAGAGGCTGTGATTAGAGATGTTTGTTCACACGCCGTGTTTTGCTTAATGACTGGCCTAGATCACCAGCCAGTCTGCCCTCAGGGGAGAGGAGACATCAGCCTATTGACAGTCATCAATATTTAGAATAAGGGTCTATGGTGGTGGGGAGACGAGATGTAGATATGCTGTGCACACTAATGGAGGGGCCACAACATGAAGAGGAGGAGTTGGTCTGTATAAGTGGTGAAGAAAGGTAATGGTGGGTTCCAACCCCACATTTCGAGGTATATGAACAGAAACACAAACTGACTTGTGAAGTGCCCGTTGAACTTCTTCGACTAAAAAGTGTCAACTTCAGTACAAGATAAACGCTACCGTGTTCTCCACAAGCACAGTGACACGCTCATTGAAAACGACGTCGTACGACCACTCGCTAACCCCGTAGACAACCCCCCCACATACAGTATTACATGGGGGAGGACAGGGTTCCCTGACGGTGAGTAGGACGGATAACCAGACTATCTATAGGTGCATCTCCTTGTCTTCACTCCATGTCACCACATAGCTAGCTCTCCTCTGGGACTAACGGCCCTCATTGCCCCCCCCCCCCCCCCCCCCCCCCCCCCCCCCCCTAGGGCGACACACACTTCACAATGGGGAAGGGAGAGGTTGGGGAAATGGGGGCCATTTATAACTGCCTGGCGCTTGCGTCCTGCACCCCCCCCCCCCCCAGTTTGGCGCATTGGTGGCGGCGGCGAGACAAAGCGAGAGCGCCCCTCTCCTAATGTCATACAATTACCTCTTAACCGCTCAGACAGGTGCCGCACAAAGGCGCCCAAGGAGTGACATCAAATCAAAACTGTCACAGGTGATCGAGGCGAGCCATCGAGTGGGCCCACCCGTGCCTGCTCGTCTGTCTGTCACACAGATGACTCTATGGGGTGCGTGTGTATGTGTGGAGGCTGAAGATGTGTGTGTGTATGTGGAATGAGGGGGTGATTTGAATTGATAAAAGAACACAAATATCATATCAACACAGCGATGTCATCACTCATGGTGCTCAGCCCTCAGTCAGAGAGAGATGGATTGCTTCCCCTCTTCTGAAGCCTCTCTGTCTTGCTCCCTCTCTCACTCACCTCTTTTCTCACCTTCCCTCTTTCTCTC